>NC_135801.1:160414239-160659195 GCF_964213995.1 Mustelus asterias | reverse complement strand
TTCCATCTCCCTTCTTGTGCTGCTGACCCCAAGGCAATGCCATGGCTTCCCTCATACCTGTTGCAGCCATTGTGTGGACAGGTCACTGGATGTGCTGCATTCCCTGTCAGGATGCAGCAAACTCACCAATCCACCTCCAAAAATAGACCAGATAGCCTCCAAAAACTTTGCAATCGCAGAATTTCTGACTGAGTAGAGCTTGCAGGAAATTAATGATCTGGTTGGGTTTATAGATTGAAATAGCAGCCTTTCATTTCCCCACAAATTATCAGATTGACTGAGTTCAGTTTCATAACCTGCCAGAGTTAAACTGAGAAAGACTGTTTTAATCAATCTAGAACTGTAACCACAAGCCTTCTGTATCCTCACTCTTATATCTAAACTTTGTTCCCCATTTTCAAAACATTAACATCTAATTTAGGAGATTCTGGGCAGGATTTTACGGTCTCACTTATCCCGAAACCATAAAATCCCGCCTGAGGTCAACGGACCTTCCCATTGTCTGCCCCTCGTCCACTCTGATTCCCGTATCGGGCGGGGCGCTAAAATTCTGGCCCCTGTTTCTATTGTCCAATTACGCATATTATTTGGCCTAATATCCAGCTCTGACAAAGGGGTCATCCAGACTCAAAACGTTGGCTCTATTCTCTCTCCACACATGCTATTTGACCTACTAAGATCATCCAACATTTTCTGTTTTTGTTTCAGATTCCAGCATCCGTAGTATTTTGCCTTTATCCAACTCTGCATTCTTACATCCCAAGATCTCGAATTCATATTTCAACAGAATTAATATTACACTTTGTCAAATGTCAAATTCCTCAACAATTTCTATCGATTGGGTAACTTCCAAAATTATAAATTGGGTCAATTTATTATTTTGTGTAAAATCAAAGGCAGATTAGTCACAACTATATTGTAAACAATTTAAGATCTAACCTTTGCTGTGTTAAAATGTCACATTTCCTGTTGATTTATGTTTTTGTAATGGAAAGTGGAAGGCTGGCATGAGATTCGATATCCTTGTGATCAAAATATGACATTTGCTCTTTTGTACTCAGGAGTTGGCACTAAAATGAACCACTGGGGTCTCCAAACGTGGAAAAATCTTTTTTTGAAATTAGTGGATCTCCCATGACATTATTCGTGGACAAAGATTGAAATAAACCACTTTTGGAACACTTTCTAGAACAGTATATTTTGTGTATGAGAAAACAGAAAGTTGTACCTCAGCCACAGTTTGCAAGCAAATAAATCTGTACCCCTTACTCACTCCAGTTACTGGCATCATTAAACCTGTCTGTAACAACCGTGCTTAAAATTTTAACTCGTGCTTTGTTACCTGCTTATACAGACACTGAAGGCTTCAGCTGGTGTGACAAGGGTTTCAAGGGATATGAAGCAAAGATGGGTAAATGAAGTTAAGGCACAGTTCAACCATGATCGAACTTAATGGGGAAGAACTTGAGAGGCATTATAGTCTACTCCAGTTCCAATGTTCCAACATCATTTTGACCTAATTCAGCTACGGGTTTGAGGTGGAGGCATGGTACAATCAATGCAGCATATCAATGGGCATCCGACCCCCAACCCACCCCAATGCATTTCAGCTTAAACTCAGGAATTAAATTGCTGTGTGCTGTACTGACTGTGTATAAAGAAAAAACACCAGTGTTTAAATTAAATAGGTCTAAGGGCTAAGGTTAATACATTATTCCAGCATTCCCTCCTTGGGCTGGAAAATGGACCTCCCATTTTTCTGGCATAAAGGAGCATCCAATGATTCAATGTGAAACCAGGGCCAAGATTTTTTGGATGGTGGAGTTTCCCTCCCCGCCATCTGAGGAGTCAACGATGAGCATTGCCGCTGATATTTTGATAAAATGTTTTGTTTCTTTCTCAGAGCCTACGCACAGAGTGGATGGGGCAAGTCCTTGGTTGCCCCAAAAAATAATTCAACTTGAATCCACTTTGTTTTGCCCACAGAAAGGACATACTAGATCCAAGCTGACAAGAACAGGCATTATACTTGATTGCATGCTTGACCGTACACTTGATCTTAACACCTTTTCAGGGTGAAATTCCTTTGCCACTGTTCTGCCCATCTGACCAGCCTATGTATATTTTTCTGTAATCTAAGGCTTTCCTCCTCGCTATTTACCACACCACTAATTTTTGTGTCATCTGCGAATTTATTGATCATACCCCCCGCATTCATGTCTAGATCATTAATGTACACTACAAACAGCAAGAGACCTAGCATTGATCTCTGCAATATACCACGGGACACAGGCTTTTAGTCACAAAAACAACCTTCGACCATTACCCTCTGCCTCCTGCCACAAAGCCAATGTTGGATCCAATTTGCCAAATTTCCCTGGATCCCACGGGCTCTTACCTTATTGATCAGTCTCAAATTTTGACCTGAGAATTCCTTGTAATGTGTGATGGTCCTTCAATGGGTTTTCATTTTCTTTGAGAAACTCAGTTACATCATCTTGAGTTTTTTTATTATTTAACAGTTTTGTCTGCTGATCTTCCATTTCTTCATGGTTCTGAAAGATTATCTATTCCTTTTTCAATTGGCCCAGAAAGACAATCAGCTGTTCTTTCAACTGGTTATTTTCTTGTTGACCTCTTGCCAACTCACACTGCAATTCAGTGTATTGCTTTGTCACTACTGATAGCATGAACATTATTTTTAGCTCATGTTTTTTCTTTGGTTGCATATTGATAATACAAAGAGTCTTTCATTGTTGCAGCTTTTTTGAGTGCCTTTTTGCCTGATATTGTGTCTGGCTGTACATCTGTACAGCCAGGCACAATGTCTTCAATGACACCAAGCTGTTTAAGATCTGACAAAATACAGCTGCCGTGGTGGGATTTGAAACCTAAGATTCAAGCTGAGTATAATTCTTTGAAAATGCTTGATAAACTGAAGTCTTCAATGACACCAAGCTGTTTAAGATCTGACAAAATACAGCTGCCGTGGTGGGATTCAAACCCAGGTCCTCAGAACATTAGCTGAGTTTCTGGATTAATCGTCTCGCGATAATACCACTGGGCCATCACCTCCCCTTACTCTGGGGTCTCCTGTGTCCCCTGCTCTGGGGTCTCTTCGCCCCTTTAATGCTTTATTGGGGGTGTTCTCAATCTTCTTTTGAGATTTTCTCATTCCAGAACTTGGAGTTTAAAATATTTGTCTAAACCTTTTAATATCTCACCAAACCTTGTTTTATGGTTTATTCATTGACACATGTACTAGACAACTATAGAAACTTAGGAAGTTGTACTATCTTCTGATTGCTTATTTAATCCTGATGTGCTCTTGTAATGCAAGATTTTTCTTCACCAAGACTCACAATCTTGGGTCTGATTTAGCCCTTGCCTTTGCCAAAATGGGTCTGATGGTTCTAATTTTCTATCCAGGGCTGTTATTAATTTTATTTTGTAGCTACTGCTTTAAATGTTATTGTCGTTTTAGGAATATCTGTGTAGGAACCACTTTGCCTTCTCTTCAATGTGGCTCTACTAGCTGCCATTTTTTTCTTATCTCTTCCCCACTTTGATGACTTTGGCTGATTCCCATTTCACCAATGGGCTGCTTTAATTTTTAAGATTATTAGCTCTTTAACTCTGCAGGAAACATGAAAACAAGTAGTTTGGACCAGGCACATGCTGCTTCGAGCCTGGAAGTCAACCTGTAAGTGATCTTTTTTCTTGTTAAATTCTTTAATTCTGCTTGCCATTCTTCTTTAACTTCATTGTTTCTTATTTTAATCCAACTCAACCACCTTGTGTTATGGTACCAGCTGGCGCTGCAGCAGTGGTCTACATGTGGTGATGTTGGTGACTGCCTATTCAGTTTTTTTTGCAATGTATTTTGTTCACCCTTCTTGTAGTTTGGCCAGGTCGATGGACTCTGCCTTCACTCAGGTTCTTCTCCTCACTTACACAGTAGATTCCTCTTCACAGTGGACTCGTCTTTCGTCAGCCATTTTTTCCTTTCTGTTTGAAATCTGCTCAGGTACAATCAGGCCAGATTCCTTAACTCAGACTTTTTTGATCAGGTCTGGTAATAGACTGCCAGATGTTCTGGTGGAGTCTGTCATCTTCCACATCTGGAATGGAGCTTTCTACTTCGGCAATCTTCAACTGTTTCTTCAATTTTTTGTTATAATTGACCTCCAGCTGTGTCTTCAGTGAAAAAAGAAAGAAAGATGAAAGTTTATTTATTAGAGTCACAAGTAAGGCTTACATTAACAATGCAATGACGTTACTGTGAAAATCCCCGAGTTGCCACACTCCGGCACCTGTTCGGGTACACTGAGCCCCACACTTCTCTCAGGTCAGGCTTCAGTACCTTTAGTTTTTCATAC
The DNA here is from genome assembly GCF_964213995.1 of Mustelus asterias. Taxonomy (NCBI): domain Eukaryota; kingdom Metazoa; phylum Chordata; class Chondrichthyes; order Carcharhiniformes; family Triakidae; genus Mustelus; species Mustelus asterias. The sequence continues at coordinate 160,654,816 of NC_135801.1, read as the reverse complement.
TTTGGAATTTTGGGGCACTTCTGCTGTTTTGAGGTTCTGGGTTTGTTTTAGCTGTCACCATGTTGTAAATTATAGATGGGCCTTGGAGTGAATGTCCCTGAGTGCAAAACTGAAGTTAATGGGGCAATCAGATAAGGTGGTTAAAGAAGGCAAACAGGATACTTTCCTTTATTGGTCAAAGCCTAGAATCTCAGAGAAGGGTGGTCAAGCTAGAACTATATATTTGTTAAGCCACTGCTATAGGATTGCATACATTTCTGGTCACCGCATTCCAGGAAAGTTAGAAGTTTATTTATTAGTCACAAGTAGTCTTACATTAACACTGCAATGAAGTTACTGTGAAAATCCCCTAGTCACCACACTTCAGCACCTGTTCGGGTACACTGAGGGGGAATTTGGCATGGCCATTTCACCTAACCTGCACATCTTTGGATTGTGGGAAGGAAATAGGAGCACCCGGAGAAAACCCACACTGATACTGGGAGAATGTGCAAACTCCACACAGACAGTGACCCAAGTCAGGAATCGAACCTGGGACCCTGGTGCTGTGAGGCAGCAGTGCTAACCACTGTGCCGTTGTAATCACACAAGAGAAGACAAATAAGAGACTTGCAAACTGCTGCAAGGAATGATGAAGTTTAACCATGAGGAAAACATTGAATAGGTTGGGGTTATTTTCTTTGGAACCGATGAGACTTGGGTGGGGGTGGGGGTGGGGGGGAGGGTCATAGATTCATAGAGGTTTACAGCATGGAAACAGGTCCTTCGGCCCAAATTGTCAAAGCTGACCTTTTTTTTTAACACTAAGCTGGTCCCAATTGCCCGTGTTTGGCCCATATCCCTCTATACCCATCTTACCCATGCAACCAGGGCGGCATCTTACCCATCTTACCCAGGGCGGCACGGTAGCACAGTGGTTAGCACTGCTGCTTCACAGCTCCAGGGTCCCGGGTTCGATTCCTGGCTCGGGTCACTGTCTGTGTGGAATTTGCACATTCTCCTCGTGTCTGCGTGGGTTTCCTCCGGGTGCTCCGGTTTCCTCCCACAGTCCAAAGATGTGCGGGTTAGGTTGATTGGCCAGGTTAAAAAAGTGCCCTTTAGAGTCCTGGGATGTGTAGGTTAGAGGGATTAGCGGGTAAAATATGTGGGGGTAGGGCCTGGGTGGGATTGTGGTCGGTGCAGACTCGATGGGCCGAATGGCCTCCTTCTGCACTGTAGGGTTTCTATGATTCTATGATTCTAACTATCTCAACGTTTTTTAAAAGACAAAATTGTACCCCCTCTACTACTGCCTCTGGCAGCTTGTTCCAGACACTCATCACCCTGTGTGAAAAAATTGCCCCTCTGGACCCTTTTGTATCTCTCCCCTCTCATCTTAAACCTATGCCCTCTAGATTCCCCTACCTTTGGGAAAAGATATTGACTTTCTAGCTGATCTATGCCCCTCATTATTTTATAGATCGCTATAAGATCACCTCAAGCCTTCTACACTCCAGAGAAAAAAGTCCCAGTCTATCCAGCCTCTCCTTATAACTCAAACCATCAAGTCCTGGTAAATCTTTTCTGCACTCTTTCTAGTTTAATAATATCCTTTCTATAATAGGGTAACCAGAACTTTACATAGTATTCCAAGTGTGGCCTTGCCAATGTCTTGTACACCTTCAACAATACGTCCCAACTCCTGCATTCAATGTTCTGACCAATGAAACCAAGCATGCCGAATGCCTTCTTCACCTCTCTGTCCACCTGTGACTCCACTTTCAATGAGCTATGAACATGTACCCCTAAATCTCTTTGTTCTATAACTCTCCCCAACGCCCTACCATTAACTGAGTAAGTCCTGCCTTGGTTCAATCTACCAAAATGCATCGCCTATCATTTATCTAAATTAAACTCCATCTGCCATTCATCAGCCCACTGGCCCAATTGATCAAGATCTCGTTGCAATCCGAGATAATCTTCTTCACTGTCCACTATGCCACCAATCTTGGTGCTATCTGCAAACTTACTAACCATGCCTCCTAAATTCTCATCCAAATCATTAATATAAATGACAAATAACAATGGACCCAGCACCGATCCTTGAGGTACACTGCTGATCACAAGCCTCCAGTTTGAAAAACAACCCTCTACAGCCACCCTCTGTCTTCTGTCATCAAGCCAATTTTGTATCCATTTGGCTACCTCACCCTGGATCCCGTAAGATTTAACTTATGCAGTACGTTGTCGAAGGCCTTGCTAAAATCCATGTAGGCAACATCAACTGCACTGCCCTCATCTACCTTCTTGGCTACCCCTTCAAAAAACTCAATCAAATTTGTGAGACATGATTTTCCACTCACAGAGCCATGCTGACTCTCCCTAATCGATAATTCAAATATCTCTGTTGTGAGACCCGCAATTTCCTCCCTAGCCTCCCACAATGTCTTGGGATATACTTCATCAGGTCCCGGGGATTTATCTACCTTGATGCGCTTTAAGACTTCCCGCACCTCCTTCTCTGTTATATGTACACTCCTGAAGACATCACTATTTATTTCCCCAAGTTCCACCCTTGAAGCCCTGGATGAACCTGTATCTGGGGTCATCATTGCAGATGTCAGAGCAGCTTTCTTGAAGGTCAACCCACGGAAAGCAACTGGCTCGGATGGGGTACCCAGACGTGCACTCAGATCCTGCGCGGATCAGCTGGCGGGGCTATTCATAGACATCTTCAACCTCTCTTTACAACAATCTGAGGTCCCTATCTTCTTCAAGAAGACAACCATCATCCCGGTACCTAAGAAAAACCAAGCAGCGTGCCTTAATGACTATCGGCCGGTGGCTCTGACATCCATCATTATGAAGTGCTTCGAAAGGTTAGTTATGGCACAAATCAATTCCAGCCTCCCAGACTACCTGGATCCACTACAGTTTGCCTACCGCTGCAACAGGTCCATAACAGACACCATTTCCCTGACCCTGCAGTCAACCCTGGAACACATAGATAACAAGGACACCTATGTCAGACTCCTATTTATTAACTACAGCTCAGCCTTCAACACTTATTCCTACGAAACTCATCTCCAAACTCCGTGGCCTGGGCCTCGGCACCTCCCCTACGGCTGGATCCTGAACTTCCTAACTCACAGGCCACAATCAGTAAGAATAGGCAACAACACTTCCTCCACGATCATCCTCAACACCGGAGCCCCACAAGGCTGTGTTCTCAGCTCCCTACTATACTCCTTTTACACCTGTGACTGTGCGGCCAAATTCTCCTCCAATTCGATTTTCAAGTTTGCTGACGACACCACCATCGTGGGTCGGATCTCAAACAATGACGAGACAGAGTACAGGAATGAGATAGAGAATATGGTGAACTGGTGCGGCAACAATAATCTCTCCCTCAATGTCAACAAAATGAAGGAGATTGTCATCGATTTCAGGAAGCGTAAAGGAGAACATGTCCCTGTCTACATCAATGGGGACGAAGTAGAAAGGATCGAGAGCTTCAAGTTTTTAGGTGTCCTGGTCCCCCCATGCCGACACTATAGTTAAGAAAGCCCACCAAAGCCTCTACTTTCTGAGAAGACTAAGGAAATTTGGCATGTCAACTATGACTTTCACCAACTTTTACAGGTGCCCATAGAAAGCATTCTTTCTGGTTGTACCACAGCTTGGTATGGCTCCTGCTCTGCCCAAGTCTGCAGTGACCCGGGTCCCTGGTGCAGTGAGGCAGCAGTGCTAACCACTGTGCCACCGTGCCGCCCAACTTGGTCAAAGAGGGATATGTTTTAAGGAGTGTATTAAAACAGAACAGTGAGGTGGTGTTTGGAGGGAATTCTGGAGTTTAGAGCTTTGGCAGTTGAAAATACATGATGTGGAGATGCCGGCGTTGGACTGGGGTAAACACAGTAAGAAGTTTAACAACACCAGGTTAAAGTCCAACAGGTTTATTTGGTAGCAAAAGCCACACAAGCTTTCGGAGCTCTAAGCCCCTTCTTCAGGTGAGTGGGAATTCTGTTCACAAACAGAGCTTATAAAGACACAGACTCAATTTACATGAATAATGGTTGGAATGCGAATACTTACAACTAATCAAGTCTTTAAGAAACAAAACAATGTGAATGGAGAGAGCATCAAGACAGGCTAAAAAGATGTGTATTGTCTCCAGACAAGACAGCCAGTGAAACTCTGCAGGTCCACGCAACTGTGGGAGTTACAAATAGTGTGACATGAACCCAATATCCCGGTTGAGGCCGTCCTCGTGTGTGCGGAACTTGGCTATCAGTTTCTGCTCAGCGACTCTGCGCTGTCGTGTGTCGCGAAGGCCGCCTTGGAGAACGCTTACCCGAATATCAGAGGCCGAATGCCCGTGACCGCTGAAGTGCTCCCCAACAGGAAGAGAACAGTCTTGCCTGGTGATTGTCGAGCGGTGTTCATTCATCCGTTGTCACAGCGTCTGCATAGTTTTGTTTTGTTTCTTAAAGACTTGATTAGTTGTAAGTATTCGCATTCCAACCATTATTCATGTAAATTGAGTCTGTGTCTTTATAAGCTCTGTTTGTGAACAGAATTCCCATTCACCTGAAGAAGGGGCTTAGAGCTCCGAAAGCTTGTGTGGCTTTTGCTACCAAATAAACCTGTTGGACTTTAACCTGGTGTTGTTAAACTTCTTACTGAGTTGAAAATACAACCACAGGAGTCGATCAATAAAATTGGACATGAACAAAAAACCAGAACTAGAGGAATATAGCAATCTCCGAGGGTTGGAGAGGTGGAAGAAATTACACCTCCAACAACTGAAGCATGTCTTTAACATTCCAGTTGTGTGCCCGGCGGTGATTCTGGTAGATAAAGAGTTCTTGTTAAAAGCATTGTTCTGTTTGTGGCCTTGTTAATGTTGATTGTGTCATAGTTTCCAAGGTCAGTCTAATTTGAATTTTGGCTGGCCTCCAGGGAATGGAAGTGCACCTCACTGTGAGCCTACCCTTTAGGTTGGAAAACAGCATTCTGATGTAAGCTTTAAAAGCCCGCTGCAGCTTCAAGCATCAACAAAATTATCAACAAAAAGGCTTTTTGCTGCGAAGCAGGAGGTTCATTTATTGAATAATATCAGCTGGGGCTGCATCAGGACACAGAGCACTCGTTGGTGTGTGAGAGTTGACCATTTTGCTGTGGTTACCATAAGCAAGATTTGGGCCAGTGATAAGTGAGTGAAGTTGGAGAGGAAGTCTACCCCTATACTTCAGGTATTAGTTGCCTGTTCATGGAAAATCCAGACCATTGTGTAGCAGCTCAGTAAAGAAACCACCTTGGATAGTTTGCTTATATTAGAACCATCACTGATACAAAACATGAATGTTGTTAAAGACAAAGGCCTAAATTCTTAATTGACAGTTCAATAGTTAGATAGATAGATCGAATTCTACAGTGCAGATGGAGGCCATTTGGCCCATCAAATCTACACCGACCACAATCTCAATCAGGCATTATCCCCTAACCCCACGCATTTACCCTACCTAGATCCCTGACATTAAGGGGCAATTCAGCATGGGCAATCCACCTAACCCGTACATCTTTGGACTGTAGGAGGAAACTGGAGCACCCAGAGGAAACCCACACAGACACAGGAAGAATGTGCAAACTCCACACAGACAGTCACCCAAGCTGGGAATCAAACCCGGGTCTCTGGTGCAGTGAGGCAGCAGTGCTAACCACTGTGCCACCGTGCCACCCAAATTATGAATGTTACTTTCACTTCAGTGTCAGGTTTGCTGTGTGTAACATCCTCATTTACAAGTTAGAATGTTGTGAGTTTAAGCAACGCCCCATGATTTGAACACTTAATCCAGTGAGGGACTGTTATCAGAGTGTGTGACAGCCAGTCGCAAGTCATATTTCCCAAAATATGACTTGAGCATTCAAATGGTTATTGGATAAACATATGGATGATATTGGAATAGTGTAAATTAGAGGGGCTTTAGATTGGTACCACTGGTCGGCGCAACATCGAGGGCTGAAGGGCCTGTACTGCGCTGTAATGTTCTATGTTCTATGTTCTAAAAGTTATCAATCTGGGCAAGACCCCTCAATTTGTCACTGTCCGGCTACGATAACCTGATTGTTACAAACCCGGGTGAGGAGGAATAAACAACAGATCAGTGCTGGGTCTGTGTTCCAAAGTGATTACTCACCAAAAGTAATTCTTCATGCATGTACTAATTTAATGTGAATTATCAGGCAATTCTATGTCGAACAACACAGCTAAACTATTTCTATCTTCACCTAAACTGATAGTCACACATACATGTTTTCCAATATCAATAGCAGTCGGAAGCAGAAATGCTGGTGAATTTTCCCACCTAGTTTAGGAGCACTCAGCCACTGGCTGAAATCAGCCCCTGCAGTAATGACCAGGGATTAACAATATAAATATTCTGATCTGTGTCCCTTTCCTGGCATACAAGGTAGTGCATTAATTCACTGAGCCATCAATTGCACTAACCTAAAAGTTTTAAAGCCTATAATGAAAGCATGTTGCTTTTCTGAATGATCTGCATTAAAAGTGATGTGCTTCAGAATGTTTGTAGTTCTGGGAATTATTTTGAGCATTAAACAAAATATTGAAAGTAATTGAAATGTCATGTTGATTTATTCTCCAATTATAGATGTTGTGGTTATGGTTTTCAAGGTATTCAATTCCAGTGAATTCAATGCTAATTTTATTTTAAATTCCTCAGTTTTGGTTTTTAATGTGTGCCATTCATCTCGCCAAAAAGCTTATTTACGTAGCTGTAATAACACCTAACGTGCAAGTCTGGAGACTGACTGTTGTCTTTATTTGAAGAGGACTGCTGGTTTGTGCTTAAGGCCCAATTTTATGTGGTCAGAACTGTCTGAGGCTATGGTCCTTTTGGTGTCTCTTTCAGGCAGCAGGAGAACTTGGAATTTATGTTGGCATGCCTTGAGCTATCAGCTGGCTAGCACATTTGAAAGCACTTTCAAGACAATGAAATTCTTTTCATCACTATTAACTAAAAACACTTTAAACTGACATTTTCTCTGGCTTAGCCTTCGTAAGTCATTCAAGAAATTAATTGCCTGTCCATTGCAGGTATATTTTTTCACAATAAATTATTTCAATCTAATAACAGTCCAGGACAGAATTTCTTATGCTTTGAATGTTATAAAAATTGACATGAAGGCAAAAATATTAAACAGGGAATTTGCTTTGTGACAAGATAAATTCAATGAAAATCATTTATTTTTTAGAAGCGAAGAAGGGAAAAGCTCGGTTGACAAATGGTGTAATTGAACACATATTGCAGTTCACAATTTCTATAAAGATTGCATTTTATCAAAATTATGTTACATAATTTCGCCAACTCTATGCTAATCATTATTCGAGAAGAGTAATTAATCACATTGCAAAATATGCATATTGCTTCTTGGGTGTGAAAAATAATATCACGTAACTTTTTGTTCTGCAGTTAATTTATAATTATCATGAATAGAGCAATATATGTGAGTATTATTTCTTAGCTACTTGAGAATACTGATATCATGGTTTGACCTCATTTTTGAAACAAGTCTGGAAGGTGTGAGAAGATTCCAGCAAGCAGCTGTTTGAATGCGCATTCATGAGATTTAAATTAACGCAAATTGCTTTCACGTCACAAGGCAATGGGATAACTGACCTACCTTTGACCCACCATTGGAAGAATTGCAAACTGTTTTTATGTCGATGAGTTTCCGACTTCTTGCCTGCCTGTAGTTTCTCCGTTCCCACCCACCACAAAGTCCATTGCGAGTGGGACAGGAAAATTACACCCAACATTTCAGACCATTCATTATATATCAGAACTTAGTTTAACCAAGAACATCATTTTACTAAGATGGTTTGCTTTGACAGGGCTAAATATTGTCCTTGCGCCCATATCAGTGATGGTAACCTACCTGAAAATTGGGAATGATTATGCAGTGGAGATCTCCTTTTATTAAACTTAGACTGGAGAAAGGTAGAAGTGATATAGGTCAGAGGTCAGTACTGGGATTGGGCATGGCCCGGTTCTGCTCTGTTTTTGCCAGACAGCTATTTTCATGTTGAGAAAACGTTCTGAGAATTCCCCTACATTTTGGGAATATGTCAGGCACATTTTCCTGGGATAGCTAGTAATTGCTCCCTTTACATTTTAAAGGCATTGGTGGAAATCAGATCGACTGGTACATTCCTTTGATGCTTCAAACCATCCTCAAGGTGATTGTTTTCCGGGAAAATAGTTGTGATTGGAACAGATGATGGATCCAGAAGCTGAATTTTATGTTTGGATTGGAAAGACTTGGATTACTCCAGCTCGAGGGATTGTGAGACAAATCAAGGTGAGTGCCTCTGAAATAACCAAGCAGGACTGAGAGCTCAAACTAACCATGCAAAATTACATTACAGAATTTTTGTAGGAATAAATTTGTTCTTCTTTACTATTCTTGGGGTGGCACGGTAGCACAGTGGTTAGCACTGCTGCCTCACAGCGCCAGGGACCCGGGTTCAATTCCTGGCTTGGGTCACTGTCTTGCGGAGTTTGCATGTACTCCCCATGCTTGCATAGATTTCCTCTGGGTGCTCTGGTTTCCTCCCACAGTCTGAAAGATGTGCTGGTTAGGTGCAGTGACTTGAACAGGTGCCAGAGTGTGGCGACTAGGGGAATTTTCACAGTAACATCACTGCAGTGTAAATGTAAGCCTTACTTGTGACTAATAAATAAACTTTAACTTTACAGACTCTTCTAAGTGCACCAGTAATAATGTTTATTGAAAGGAATGTGAAAAATTAAACTTGAATAATAAGTTAATCAAGTCATGTCACACTGCTAGTATGCAATGGTCACCGAGTGGTATTTTCTACTAAACAAAGAACAATACAGCACAGGAACAGGCCCTTCGGCCCTCCAAGCCTGCGCCACTCATGTGCCCAACTAGACCATTCATTTGTATCCCTCTATTCCCAGTCTGTTCATGTGGCTATCTAGATAAGTCTTAAACGATCCCAGCGTGTCCGCCTCAATCACCTTGTTTGGCAGTGCATTCCAGGCCCCCACCACCCTCTGTGTAAAATATGTCCCCCTGACATCTGTGTTGAACCTTGGCCCCCTCACCTTGAACCCGTGACCCCTTGTGTTCGTCACCTCCGACCTGGGAAAAAGCTTCCCACTGTCCACCCTATCTATGCCCTTCATAATTTTATGCACCTCTATTAGGTCACCCCTCATCCTCCATCTTTCCAGGGAGAACAACCCCAGTTTACCCAAGCTCTCCTCATAGCTAAGACCCTCCATACCAGGCAACATCCTGGTAAACCTTTTCTGTACTCTCTCCAAAGCCTCCACATCCTTCTGGTAGCGTGGCGACTAGAACTGGATGCAGTATTCCAAATGTGGCCTAACCAACGTTCTATACAGCTGCAACATCATATGCCAACTTTTATATTCTATGCCCCGTCCAATAAAGGCAAGCATGCCATATGCCTTCTTGACCACCCTCTCCACCTGTGTTGCCACCTTTAAGAATCTGTGGACTTGTACACCCAGGTCCGTCTGTGTGTCTATACTCCTGATGGTTCTGCCATTTATTGTATAGCTCCCCCTTACATTAGATCTACCAAAATGCATCACTTCGCATTTATCTGGATTAAATTCCATCTGCCATTTCTCCGCCCAATGTTCCAGCCTATCTATATCCTGCTGTATTCTCTGACAATGTTCATCACTATCCGCAACTCCAGCAATCTTTGTGTCGTCCCCAAACTTACTGATCACACCAGCTACATCTTCCTCCAAATCATTTATATATATCACAAACAGCAGAGGTCTCAGTACAGAGCCCTGCGGAACACCACTAGTCACAGACCTCCAACTGAAAAAAGACCCCTCCACTGTTACCCTCTGTCTTCTATGGCTAAGCCAGTTCTCCACCCATCTAGCTCGCTCACCTTTTATCCCATGAGATTTAACCTTTTGCACCCGCCTGCCATGAGGGACCTTGTCAAACACTTTACTAAAATCCATATAGACGACATCCACGGCCCTTCCCTTGTCAATCGTTTTTGTCACCTCCTCAAAAAACTCAACCAAATTTGTGAGGCATGACCTCCCTCGTACAAAACCATGCTGACTATCACTAATGAGATTATTCAGTTCTAAATGCGCATATATCCTATCTCTAAGAATCTTCTCCAACAATTTCTCTACCACGGACGTCAAGCTCACCGGCCTATAATTACCCGGGTTATCCTTGCTACCCTTCTTAAATAACGGGACCACATTTGGTGGTCCCATTAAAGGATGCTGCCACCAGTCAACAAAGACATTCTGCCCAGAGCACAATTTTGCAACATTGTGTATGAATCTAAATGCCAGTGCAATGCCAGATACACAGGCTTCCCAAATGTTAGCTGTTTGAATCAGACAGCATGTTCCCTTGCTTAAAGAACGAAGAACAGTACAGCACAGGAACAAGCCCTTCAGCTCACCAAGTCTGTGCCGACATAGATGCCTCCCAGATCTAATATTTTATTGCCTCTATGTGGTCCATATCCCTCTATTCCCTGCCTATTCATGTATCTATCCAGATGTCTCTTGAACGTTGTTATAGAATCTGCTTCCACCACCTCCTCCGGCAGCACGTTCCAGGCATTCACCATCCTCTGTGTGAAAAACTTGCCCCTTACATCTCTTTTAAACTTTCCCCCTCTCATTTTCAACCTATGCTCTCGAGTAATTGAACCTTTGACCCGAGAAAAAAGACTGACTATCCACTCCATCCAAGTCTGTTATAATCTTGTAAACCTCTATCAGATCCCCCTCATCCTTTGACACTCGAATGAAAACAATCCAAGTTTGTTCAACCTTTCTTCATAGTCCATATCCTCCAAACCAGGCAACATCCTGGTAACTCTCTCCTGCACCCTTTCCAATGCATCAACATCCTTCTGGTAGTGTGGTGATCAGAACTATACACAATACTCCAAAATGGCCTAACCGAAGTCTTATACAGCTGCAATATGATTTTCCAATTCCTATACTTAATGCCCCAACCGATGAAGACCAGCTTGCCATACGCCTCCTTGACCACCCTGTTCACCTGAGTTGCCACCTTAAGGGAACTGTGGATCTGCACACCTTGATCCCTCTGCTAATATTTCTAAGGTCATTTACTGCATACTTTCCTTATGCAGTAGACCTTCCAAATCACATCACTTCACATTTGTCGGGGTTAAATTCCATCTGCCATCTTTTGGCCCAGTCCCCAGCTGATTTATATCCTGCTGTATCCTCTGACAATCCTCCTCACTATCCACTACGTCCCCAATTTTTGAATCATCTGCAAATTTACTTATCAGACCACCTACATTTTCTTCCAAATTATTTATACATACTACAAAACAACAGAGGCCCCAGCATTGATCCTTGTGGAACAAGGCTTGTCACAGACCTCCAGTTAGAAAAGTACTCTTTCATTGCTACTCTCTGCTTTCTATGCCCAAGCCAGTTTTGTATCCATCTTACCAGCTCACCTCGGATCCCATATGACTTCATCGTCTGTATCAGTCTGTCATGAGGAACCTTATCAAAGACTTTACAAAAGTCCATGTATACAATATTCACTGCCCTGCCTTGGTCAATTTTTCTTGTCACTTCCTCAAAGAACTCAATCAAGTTTGTGAAACATGACCTCCCCTTAATAAAACCATGCTGCCTATTGCTAATAAGTCTATTCCCTTCCAGATGTGGGTACATCCTGTCCCTCAGAATCTTCTCCAATAATTTCCCCACCACTGATGCAAGGCTCGCAGACCTGTAATTTCCCAGATTGTCTCTTCTGTCCTTCTTAAACAGTGGAACACCATCATCACGGGGATGGGGAGGGGCGGGGGGGGGGGGGGGGGTGGTGGTGGGGTGGTGCAGAGGAGATTCATCAGGATGCTGCCTGGGATGGAACATTTAAGTTATGAAGAGAGGTTGCGTAGGCTTGGGTTGTTTTCACTGGAGCAGAGAAAATTGAGGGTGACCTGATCGAGATGTACAAGATTATGACGGACATGGACAGAGTGGATAAGGAGCAGCTGTTCCCCTTAGTTGAAAGGTTAGTCATGAGGGGACATAGGTTCAAGGCAAGGGCAAGAGGTATAGGGGAATGTGAGGATTTTTTTTTTACCCAAAGGGTGGTGACGGCTGGAATGTGTTTGCCTGTGAGGGTGGTAGAGGCAGGTTGCCTCACACCCTTTAAAAAAGTATCTGGATGACCATTTGAGCACATCATAACATTCAGAGCTATGGGCCAAGTGCTGGCAGATGGGATTAGGTGGGAGTTCAGGTATTTCTAATGTGTTTGTGCGGACTCGAAGGGCCGCTTCTGCGCTGTATGGTTCAATGATTCTAGCAGCAGGAAGGTTGGGGTCATACCTGTGAACTGAGTGAAGATGTTCCACAAAGTGGTCACCCAGCCTACGTTTAATCTCCCCAATGTAGAGGCGGCTGCATTGGGAGCAGCAAATACAGTAGACCAAACTGAGGGACTTGCAAGTGGAATGTTGCTCCATCTGAAAGGAATGTTTGGGAGTTGAATGATGAGGAGAAAGGACGTAAAGGGGCAGGTGTTGCACCTTCTTTAAAATTTATTTATTAGTCACAAGTAAGGCTTACATTAACACTGCAATGAAGTTACTGTGAAATTCCCCTAGTCGCCACATTCCGGCGCCTGTTCAGATCAATGCACCTAACCTGTATGTCTTTCAGACTGTGGGAGGAAACCGGAGCACCTGGAGGAAACCCACACAGACACGGGGAGAATGTGTAAACTCCAAACAGACAGTGGCCCAAGCTGCAAATCGAACCCAGGTCCCTGGCATGGTGAGGCTGCAGTGCTAACAACTGTGCTACCGTGAATGTGCCATGGGAAGTGGATGAAGATGGGTTGGGGTGCTAGAGGAGTGGAATAGGGTGTCACTGAGGGAACAGTCCCTGTGGAATATTTGCAGGTGTATCTTTTACTTAGATTCTATTTATATTGCCTGACCAACTCTAAGTGTTTCTAATTTGCCTAACTATTCCAAAGGAGTGGGTTCACATTTCCAATGCTGTTTAAATATTCATTTTTTAATGTTTATGTATCAGAGTATCATTGAGAGTATTAAAATCTTACTGCTATTGGTGGATTGGCTTCGCTGACTTGCCCCTTTGTTTCCCAAGATGTCTAGGTTAGATGGATTAGCCATGATAAATGTTTGGGTTTACAGGAATAGGGTCTGGGTAAAATACTCTGTCACAGAGTTCGTGCAGACTCGAGGGGCCAAATGGCTTCTTCTGCACTGTAGGGATTCAATAGTTGTAAATCACATCAATGTATGTTACTATATTAGATTTTTTTTTGGAAAACTACATATTAAACAAATACTGAAAGGGACAGCAATGTTTGCCCATTACTACACGACTGTATTCCAGTGTATCAGATCACATTCCTGAGGGTACCTGCTGTGTTGCAGTCGCGTCACTTATTTTACATTTTATTTTACTGCTGAAGACATATTTAAGAGTTTTATTTATGGGTCAGCATACTGTCTACTGAAGGAGACACTACATAGCCTTAAAGTGGCCATTGCATCTGGGCTACAGCTGTTTATTAGTATTCTGAACATTCCCTATAACAAAGACTTTTCCCATAAAGATCAAATGCCTGCAACACTGTATTTAAATACCACCATTACAGAGCGCTGTGGCAAGAGTATGCATGTGTTTTGCAAGACAAAGTTTAGTCTGCTTTGATGACGTGGTGCCCGCCACCTATCCAGACTGTTCTTGTTTACTAATGTTTTACCAGCTCTCATAGAGTCATAGAGGTCTACAGAATAAGGCACTTTGGCCCATCACATCTATGCTGGTCAAAGACAAGCCATCCAACTATTCCAATCCCATTCTCCAGCACTTGGCCCATAGCCTCGTATGCCTTGGCATCGCAAGTGGATGGCAAGGTGACACAGTGGCTAGCACTGCTGCATTACAGCGCCATGGACCCGGGTTTGATTCCTGGCTTGGGTCATTGTCTGTGCGGAGTCTGCGCGTTCTCCCCATGTCTGTGTGAGTTTCCTCCAAGTGCTCTGGGTTCCTCCCATAGTCTGAAAGATGTGTTGGTTAGGTACATTTGCCATGGTAAATAAGAACATAAGAACATAAGAAATAGGAGCAGGAGTAGGCCATCTAGCCCCTCGAGCCTGCCCCGCCATTCAATAAGATCATGGCTGATCTGACGTGGATCAGTACCACTTACCCGCCTGATCCCCATAACCCTTAATTCCCTTACCGATCAGGAATCCATCCATCCGCGCTTTAAACATATTCAGCGAGGTAGCCTCCACCACCTCAGTGGGCAGAGAATTCCAGAGATTCACCACCCTCTGGGAGAAGAAGTTCCTCCTCAACTCTGTCTTAAACTGACCCCCCTTTATTTTGAGGCTGTGTCCTCTAGTTTTAACTTCCTTACTAAGTGGAAAGAATCTCTCCGCCTCCACCCTATCCAGCCCCCGCATTATCTTATAAGTCTCCATAAGATCCCCCCTCATCCTTCTAAACTCCAACGAGTACAAACCCAATCTCCTCAGCCTCTCCTCATAATCCAAACCCCTCATCTCCGGTATCAACCTGGTGAACCTTCTCTGCACTCCCTCCAATGCCAATATATCCTTCCTCATATAAGGGGACCAATACTGCACACAGTATTCCAGCTGCGGTCTCACCAATGCCCTGTACAGGTGCATCAAGACATCCCTGCTTTTATATTCTATCCCCCTCGCAATATAGGCCAACATCCCATTTGCCTTCTTGATCACCTGTTGTACCTGCAGACTGGGCTTTTGCGTCTCATGCACAAGGACCCCCAGGTCCCTTTGCACGGTAGCATGTTTTAATTTGTTTCCATTGAGATAGTAATCCCATTTGTTATTATTTCCTCCAAAGTGTATAACCTCGCATTTATCAACGTTATACTCCATTTGCCATATCCTCGCCCACTCACTCAGCCTGTCCAAATCTCTCTGCAGATCTTCTCCGTCCTCCACACGATTCACTTTTCCACTTATCTTTGTGTCGTCTGCAAACTTCGTTACCCTACACTCCGTCCCCTCCTCCAGATCATCTATATAAATGGTAAATAGTTGTGGCCCGAGTACCGATCCCTGCGGCACGCCACTAGTTACCTTCTTCCAACCGGAAAAACACCCATTTATTCCGACTCTTTGCTTCCTGTCGGATAGCCAGTCCCCAATCCACTTTAACACACTACCCCCAACTCCGTGTGCCCTAATCTTCTTCAGCAGCCTTTTATGGGGCACCTTATCAAACGCCTTTTGGAAATCCAAAAACACCGCATCCACCGGTTCTCCTCCATCAACCGCCCTAGTCACATCTTCATAAAAATCCAACATGTTCGTCAAGCACGACTTTCCCCTCATGAATCCATGCTGCGTCTGATTGATCGAACCATTTCTATCCAGATGCCCTGCTATCTCCTCTTTAATAATGGATTCCAGCATTTTCCCTACTACAGATGTTAAGCTGACCGGCCTATAGTTACCCGCCTTTTGTCTCCTTCCTTTTTTAAACAGCGGCGTAACATTAGCCGTTTTCCAATCAACCGGCACTACCCCAGAATGCAACGAGTTTTGATAAATAATCACTAACGCATCCACTATTACCTCTGACATTTCTTTCAATACCCTGGGATGCATTCCATCCGGACCCGGGGACTTCTCCCTCAATGTATGCAAACAGGCGCCGGAGTGTGGTGACTGGGGGATTTTCACAGTAGCTTCATTGCAATGTTTATGTAAGCTTACTTGTGACACTAATAAATAAATAAAAACTTTTTAAATGGTATGAGGGTCTGTGCCTCCACCACCCATTCAGGCAGTGAATTCTAGGCTCCCACTCACCCTTCGGGTGAAAAAGCTTTTCTTCACATTCCCTCTGAGCCTCCTGCCTCTTACCTTAAATCTATGTCCCATAGTCATTGATCCCTCCATCAAGTGGTAAGGTTTCTTCCTGTCTACTCTATGACCCTCACATAGGTCAGTATTTTCTGGAAACACATTGTGCAACCATACAAATGCCACATTCTTGTTTTTCCACTACCAACATTTAGCCTTCACATTGCATTTCTTATGATAAGAATAGTATGCCAGTCCCCTTGAATGAAACTTATCCTGGACTTTTACTACTCCGAGGAGCCATTGTCTCCTTACCCTGGTCCTCTTCCTCACTAGAAACAGATTTATTTTCAATATAAAACGTCTAATTAGCTTTAGTTTCTCTGTGAGTTTCTAAATGGGAGCTTGTTACTAAAATGCTTGAGAGTCAATTCGTAATCATCTGTCACTACTGAACCATCATGTTTTGTTCTTCCTGATGGATCCTTATTCTGAAAGGAACACTATTTTTGAATTCTTCCGCCATAATCACTTCCCTAACATTCTCAAAGTCTTGTTCAACCTTTATTGACTTATACCACCTATCAAACACCATTTCCACCTCGCTGGTAATTTCCACAAAGGTCTGACCCTTTTTGCTGTTCAAATTTCTAAATTTCTGTCAATAAGCCTCTGGTATCAAATCCTAGGCATAGAGAACAGTAGTCTGGACAATGTCATAATCGCCTGAGGGTTCTCCTGAAAGAACCCAATAGATCTCCAAAACTTTCCCTGCAAAAACACTCTGTAATAGCATCATCCAATCTTCCTTTGGCCAATTCAGTTTTGTGGCAACTTTCTCAAATAACACCAGGCTTAATTTTCATTTCTACTCCCTCCTCCCTAAATTTAGGTACCAAGGGAATACTTCTTGCTAAATTACAAAGTCATCTGCATGTTTCACCTTCAATGCATGCGTACATAACAAATTCTCTTTCTCCTTCTATATTTGTTGCCTTTCTTTCTAACTTCTCTCTTTCTATTTTTTTTGTGATCTTGTTCTCTTTCTCTTTGGAAATCAAGAGTTAAATCTTACATAGAGATGGATTCCTTGCCCTTCTCGATGGAAAAGTCGGTCTTGAACCCGCTGACTCAGAAGTTGGCTGCCTGAAATGATAATACGCTAGGAGTGGCCTTAATTGACTCAGAATAGGATTTCCTCCCACAACTTGATTGAAGACCAATCTGATTGCCTGGCAGCTCTGTGGTCCCAACAGTGCCAGGAATGGGCAGCAGCCACTGCTTGGACTGCAGGCAGTCCCAAGGGAAGAAGTGTCATAGAGCCTGGACTTAAGCTGTGGATTTCCATTGCTGCCACATGGGAAGACGTAAGGACCACCCTGCTGTGTTTATGGTGGGCAAAGGAAAATCCAGTGCTCTAATTATTTTCCAACAACAAAATCTAACATGCTGCCTCTGAAATTTAAAACGTTTGAACACACTTCCAGCGGGGGGATCTTAAAAATGCCAATAGCATAGACCCCGTCCCACAGGGAGGCAGTCATTTCCACATGTCAACCCATTCTCCTGAATCTATACAACAGAGCAGCCTGTTCTAGACAGATGCCTAGAGAATTGAAGTGGCACCCTGGGCACCATGTAGTTTGCTGGAGAAATGGAAGAGGAGAGGAGAGGAGATTGAAAATTATGCTTCAATTGAAATTTAACAGCATGCTGACAATTAAAGGAAAGTGGCAGAATAAGGAAGCAAAAAATCTTCCCGCTTCAATTTCATATTTATTGCTTGGTATAGCCGGCAAATTTTAGAGTGCTACAAATATGCCTTCCTCCAAATCATTAATGATAGCGTGGATACCCTGTGGATATCAGGTTTTGTCGCATTTGTTAAGTTCAAGAGAAATAAAAACATTAAATTCTATAACTCTCAAACGAAAAAGACAAAGGGGGATAATTTGAGTCCCATTATGTTGGTTTCCGAACAGCTATGTCGCACATTCCAAAACTGCCTGAGTGGCCTGTGAGGCATTGGCCCAGATTTTCCCATGTTGTATCCCTCCAGAGATGCATTAGGTAGTGACAGCTCACTGTAATCATTAAAATGTGTTCTAATTTTGAGTCAACCATTGTTCTGACTCACTACATGTGCAACACTTATTTCAGGCCCAAAGGTGAACCCAGGATTTCTGGCCTAAAATGGTGGAAATATAATGTAGGTCTATCATCCACGGTAACTGTTAACCCAGCAAGTGCTGGTGTTTTCAGGCGAGCAATGGAAAAAAGGGAACTTTTGGCTTGGAACACTTGGCTTTTTGCTGGTCCTAGAAATCTACACATTCTTATTGGAGGAGAAGATGGGTGTTGTGGTGGCTCAGTGGTTAGCACTGCTGCCTCACAGTGCCAGGGACCCGGGTTTGATTCCCGGCTTGGGTCACTGTCTGTGTGGAGTTTGTACGTTATCCCTGTGTCTGCGTGGGTTTCCCCCGGGTGCTCCGGTTTCCTCCCACAGTCCAAAAGACTGTTAGGTGCATTGGCCATGTTAAGTTCTCCCTCAGTGTACCCAAACAGGCGCCAAAGTGTGGTGACTAGGGGATTTTCACAGTAACTTCATTGCAGTGTTGATGTAAGTTCACTTGTGACAATAATAAATAAACTAAAACTTATGTCTGGTTCCACAATAATCGACCAGTTTTGTCATGCAGTTTCACATTGTGCATTGCTCATACATTAATGGCAGCTGACAAGGTTGCAGGATGGATGCCACTTGGCTTCTCCTCATTCTACTTGTTTCCATGTAAAATTAATTGAGTACCATTCTTTCTGATCCTACTTCCCAATGCAGGTAGAACAAAGAAAAGTACAGCACAGGAACAGGCCCTTCAGCCCTCCAAGCCTATGCCAATCATGATGCCTAACTAAACTAAAAAAACACCTTCTGCTCTTACTTGGTCTGTATCCCTCTATTCCCTCCCTATTCATGTACCCATCCAGATGCCTCTTAAATGTTCCTAATGTGCCCACTTCCACCACCTCCTCTGGCAGCATGTTGCAGGCACCTACCACTCTCTGCATGAAAAACTTCTCCATATATCTCCCTTAAACTTGCCCCATCTCATCTTGAAGCTGTGTCCCCTTATAATTGACACTTCCACCCTTGGAAAAAGCCGCTGACTATCCATGTCTATGCATGTCATAGTTTTGTAGACCTCTATCAAGTCTTCCCTCGGTCCCCGTCTTTCCAATGAAAAATGGCAAGTCTCCATTGACACTTCTTCAACGCAGAAGAATTTGTCATGGGAGATCATAGGTAGGCACGTTGGCTTTCATTGCAAGAAATTTTGAGTACAGGAGCAGGGATGTGTTGTTACAATTATACAGGGCCATAGTGAAGCCACACCTAGAGTATTGTGTGCAGTTTTGGTCTCCTTTTCTGAGGGAGTGCAGCGAAGGTTTACCAGGCCGATTCAGGGGGATGGCGGGACTGATGTATGAGGAGAGATTGATTAGGTTAGGATTGTTTTCGCTGGAGTTCAGACGAATGAGGGGGCATGTCATACAGACTTATAAAATTCTAACAAGACTAGACAGAGTAGATGCAGGAAGGATGTTCCCGATGGTGGGGGAGTCCAGAACCAGGGGTCACAGTCTGAGGATTCAGGGTAGACTACTTAGGACGGAGGTGAGGAGACATTTCTTCACCCAAAGAGTGGTGAGCCTGTAGAATTCATTACCACAGGCTCACCACTTGTTGGTGCCAAAACATTGAATGTACCCAAGAGGCAGCTCAATATAGTACTTGGGGCGAATGGGATCAAAGGCTATGGGGAGAAAGCAGGATTAGACTATTGAGTTGGATGATCAGCCATGATTATAGTGAATGGTGGAGCAGGCTCGAAGGGCCAAATGATCTCCTCCTGCTCCTATCTTCTATGTTTCTATGGAAGCTCTGTGCCACCAGTCCTTGATTCCATATGTTGGAGCTCAGTATGCAACAATACAGTGCAGTACAAATGCTTTCTGTCTAGTTGTAGGATCAGAATCTTAACTTGTCAGTGGGCAGTGGAAGACTAAGTAATATATTTTACAAGCCCATATCTATGATGGTTATTTTATAATGTGCACTGATCCAAGTAATCCAATCAATTCTGAATCACCATTGCATTGAAATTATTTATGGGAGGTGGTGGCGTAGTGGTATTGTCACTGAGCTTGTAATCCAGAGACCCACAGTAATGCTCTGGGGCTCTGGAATCGAATCCCACCACGGCAGATGGTGAAATTTCAATTCAATAAAAACCTGGAATTAAAAGTCCAATGAAACCTTTATCGATTGTCATAAAATACCCATCTGGTTCACTCAAGTCCTTTAGAGAAAAATCCCTGCCATCCTTACCTGGTAGTCATGATGTGGAGATGCCGGCGTTGGACTGGGGTGAACACAGTAAGAGTTTTAACAACACCAGGTTAAAGTCCGACAGGTTTATTTGGTAGCAAATACCATTTGCTACCAAATAAACCTGTTGGACTTTAACCTGGTGTTGTTAAAACTCTTACTATCCTTACCTGGTCCAGCCTACGTGCAACTCCAGATCCACGGCAATGTGGTTGACTCTTAAATGTCCTCTGAAGTGGACTAACAAGGCACTCAGTTCAAGGGAAATTAGGGATGGGCAATAAATGCTGGCCCAGCCAGTGACACCCACATCCCCTGAATGAATAAAAAAAATACCTACATGTAAGCATTTTTTTAATATTCTAAATATCATCACAGAAATGCTGAAGTTGCATTAAATATTTTGTAAACGTACAATCAAATGAGCTTGTTTTTAAAAAAATGCACTGCCCATAGCATGTAAGAAGTAATCAGTAAGGATATTCATGCAAAGATATATGCACGTCTCAATGGAAAATAATGCCTTTGCCTTTCAAATATTTATGTTTAAAAGCCCAACATATTTCCTTTACATTTCACTCCAAGTTGATCGGTGCAGCT
Source organism: Mustelus asterias (assembly GCF_964213995.1). Taxonomy (NCBI): domain Eukaryota; kingdom Metazoa; phylum Chordata; class Chondrichthyes; order Carcharhiniformes; family Triakidae; genus Mustelus; species Mustelus asterias. The sequence continues at coordinate 160,633,868 of NC_135801.1, read as the reverse complement.
AAAGGGTAACCTCAAGATCCAGTCAAACACCATTTTAATATACATGTCCCCTGTTTCTGCAGTTTTTATTTTAATGATATGATTTACAATTCAAGTAATTGGCCAGGGACAAAATTGAATTAAGCTGTGCAAGAATTGGATTATAATGCAAAACAGAATAGTGTGAGCAGGACCAATTATTACCAGACCTACCTCATTAGTAATGTCTGTTGTAAGTGTTCAGTTTGTCCAAGACAGTGACCAGACCTGCAGAGACTCCCCAAGGCAAAATCAACTACAAATCCACGCTTTAACAAGTTTCAGGCTACTTTGATAGGAAGCTGTTACAATGCTGTTCAACATTATGTTGCACATATGAATCAGACGTACAAGTCATATACAATAACACAGAAATCATTTTCTGTTAATCAAATTCTGTTCACGCAGTGATCTAGAGTGACCCCCAACAACACTAAAAATGGAGTTTAGAAAAATAAGAGGTGACCTGTTTGAAACATACAAGATCCTAAGGCATCTCGACAGGGTGAATGTGGAGAGAATGTGGAGATCTCTTGCAGAAGAACCTAGACTAGGGGCCATTGTTTAAAAATAAGGGGTCGCCAATTTAAAACAGAGATGAGATGAAATTTTTTCATTCAGAGGTCATGAGTCTTTGGAACTCATTTCGTGAAAAGGTGGTGAAAGCAGAGACTGGGAATATTTTTCAAGATGTGGAGATGCCGGCGTTGGACTGGGGTAAATATAGTAAGAGTTTTAACAACACCAGGTTAAAGTCCAACAGGTTTATTTGGTAGCAAATGCCATTATTTGGTAGCATTTGCTACCAAATAAACCTGTTGGACTTTAACCTGGTGTTGTTAAAACTCTTACAATATTTTTCAAGGCAGAGGTGGATAGATTCTTGAAAAACAAGGGGTGATAGGTTAGCAAGGGCTGGTGGGATGCAAAATTGAGGTTACTATCAGAACAACTATTAAATGGTGAAGCAAGCTTGAGGGGCTGAATGGCCTACACCTGCTCCTTGTTAGTATGTTCGTATAATTACATGCATTGTGCTAGATTTAATGTGGTCCAGCCTACTGGTGATACTCTGGCATTTTTTGGAATTTAAATTTAGCTACTGTGGCCGCCGCCTAAGGTTACAAGTTAATATACATTTAGTCCATGTCACAGAGCCAAGTAATGTGGTACAAAATAGTGTAATGATAGTACTTCAGACATAGTGGCTGGAATTTTACCGCCTCACCGGCCGCGGGAATCGGAGCGGGCGAGGGGCGGATAATGGGAAGGTTTGTTGACCTCGCGTGTGATTTTACGGTTTCAGGACAAGCAAGGCCGTAAATTCCTGCCCAGTGAGTATCTTCTGATAGTTCTGTTCTTAAGGCTTGTTGATGTTGGCCCACACCATTCTTTTAAAATGGGAAGCTTTGTGGTGAAATAAGAGAAAAATGCTGGAAACGCTCAGCAGGTCAGGCAGCATCTGTACTCATTGAACTTATACTTTAACTCTGGGTGGCACGGTGGCACAGTGGGTGGCATGGTGGCACAATGGTTAGCACTGCTGCCTCACAGCGCCAGGGACCCAGGTTCGATTCTCGGCTTGGGTCACTGTGTGGAGATTGCACGTTCTCCCTGTATGTGCATGGGTTTCCTCCGGGTGCTCCGGTTTCCTCCCACAGTCTGAAAGATGTGCTGGTTAGGTGCATTGATCCAAACAGGAGCCACAGTGTGGCGGCTAGGGGAATTTCACGATAACTTCATTGCAGTGTTAATGTAAGCCTTACTTGTGACTAATAAATAAACTTTTTACTTTACTCTATCCTATGTCTTTCCATGGATGCTGCTTGACCCACTTGAGTTCTTCCAGCATTTTGTATTCTTATTCCAGATTTCTGGTATCCAAGGTATTTTTGCTTTTGTAAGTTTTGTAATGAAGTAACTATTATACATCCTCAAAGGGTCTGTCTCAGTGGGTTTCCTCCGGGTGCTCTGTTTCCTCCCACAGTCTGAAAGACGTGCTGGTTGGGTGCATTGACCCGAACAGGTACTGGAGTGTGGCGACTAGGGGAATTTCACAGTAACTTCATGTAAGCCTTACTTGTGACTAATAAATAAACTTTAAACTTTAAGTATGGGGACATGAGTCAACTTTTCTTTTTATTGGTAATGTTTCATCTTTCATTTCCGTTTTCTCTTCTTTCTGATACCTGCTCCAAAACTGCTACTTACAATATGGTTAGCTGGGGACATGTGGAATTATGATATTTTGACATATTCTTCAGCTTTCTTTCCTTTTTTTTGTGGAGTTTCTTCCCTCCATTTCACTATATTTAGATTTCAGGTGGATGAAGGAATTGTGAATTCAGTCCCATTTCTTATTGCTGCATGGCACATCGCATGGCATGAATGACAGAATTAATAAACAACTCAACTGGGCCCTGCACAATGTGTGCTAATAACTCATCTTGCATGGACAGAGTGAACCATTACAAATTTGTCTCCTGATGATTGAAGCATATTTATCACTAAAGAATGTAACGCACCAATTCAATACTTCTGCAAACTGGAAGTTACAGCTTGTAGACATGTTGAACATTGAACCTAAACACAGCATCACCATTCTGTGGGGGTATTGAGAGGTGAATAACTACGTTAATACTTTAGAACAGCTAATCTTGCTATTCTCATCCAAAGTGGCAGCAGCCTACTTGATGTCGGAGAAAAGAGTTCAATAATACTTCATTTTTAAAAAAAATTGGCATCAGCCTTCTGCAAAGATTCTGTGAAGTTCATGCTCATTAAACTTTTCAAAAATAACATTATCAAAAAAAACATGACACGCACATATCCTGATGCCAAATTGGGTAATGCCAAATGGGTGGATTGTGTACACTGGGATTGCTGACTGCAATCCTAAAATTCCTGATAACTATGTCAGTTTAAATCCAGATTAACCTCCCGACGTACCAGAAATAATTCCCATTTGATACCAATGAATTTATACATTATAGAAATACGCAATGTCATTGTATTTTGATTGTTTACAGACTTTCAATGCTGATTCTAACATATAAACCTTCTGTAATTGAATAGTTTCCTCTCATCAGTCTGCAATAAAGGAAGGAACTCAGACTGAACAAACCAAACACTTCCCTCCCCACCAAACACAGATAATTAAAACTGAATTAAAGGACACTCGAAAACCCTGTTGAAATAGCAGAACAATATTAGCCTTATATTGTCTGAGAATGCTAGTCAGTTAAACAATGGGCCACACTTGTCACATTCTCTGTAGAAACTTTTAAAAACATATTTAAATTCTCAGTGACTGACTTAAGAATTGCTTGACAAGACTTAAAATTTTAAGACTTTTCCTTCAAGACAGAGAGCAGGGAACTACAGGCTAGTTAACTTAACATCATAGGGAAAATGTTAGAAGCCATCATTAAAGGCATTGTAGCAGGGCACTTAGATAAATTCAAGTTAATTAGGCAGAGTCAACATAGCTTTGTGAGGGAAATCCATTTATTCAATTTCTTTGAAGAAATAACATGTGCTGTGAATAAAGGGGAACCAGTGGATGTACTGTACTTAGATTTCCAGAAAGTATTTAACAAGGTGCCATATCAGAGGTTATTGCGGAAAATAAAAGCTCATGGTATGGGGCTAATGTATTGGTATGGATAGAAGATTGGCTAGCCAGCAGAAAACAGAGAATTGGTATAAATGGGTTATTTTCTTGTTGACAAGGATATAATGGGTGGCGTGCCACAGGGATCATTGCTGGGACTCAGATTTTTATAATTTATATAAATAACTTAAATGAAGGGACTGAAGGTATGGTTGCTAAATTTGCTCATTACAAAAATAGGTAGAAAGTAAGTTGCAAAGAGCATATAAGGAGGCTACAAAGGGATATAGATAGATTAAGTGAGGAAACAAAGATTTGACAAATGGAATACAATGTCAGAAAATGTGAAACTGTCCATTATATCAGAAAGAATAAAAAATAAGCTTATTACCTAAATGGTGAGAGATTTTGGAGATGCAGAGGGATCTGGGTGTCCTGGTGCATAATCGAAAAAGGTTAGTATGCAAGTACAGCAAGTAATTAGGAAAGATAATAAAATGTTATCGTTTATTGCAAGGGGAATTGAATCCAAAAGTTCAGTCATACAGGGCATTGATGAGCTACTACTGTGTACGGTATTAGTCTTCTTATTTAAGGAAAGATGTAAATACATTGGAAACAGTTCAAAGAAGGTTTGCCGGCCCAACACCAGGGAAGGGTAGGTTATCTTAATGAGGAAAGATTGGATAGGCTAGGCTTGTTTCTTCTGGAGTTTAGAAGAGTAAGAAATGTTTGAAACATGCAAGATCCTGATGGGGCTTGATAGGGTGGATGTGGAGAGGATGTTTGCTCTTGTGGGAGAATCCACAACAAGAGTCAATGTTTAAAAGTAAAGGACCATTCATTTAAGACAGATATGAGGAGAAATGTTTTCTCTCAGAGAATTGAGAGTCTTTGAAACTCTCTTCCTCAAAACAGAATCTTTGAATATTTTTAATGCAGATATAGATAGATTTTTGATAAACAAGATTCTGGTAGTATACAGAAATACAACACTGCCTTCTCTGCTGAGTACACTAGTGATAGCCTTTTATCTCTCTGAGTTTCCCCTCTCTCTCACTCTTTCTCTCAACCTCTATGAGCGGAATTTTTCTCCCACTCCAGGCAGAGGAAGGTGGCGCGTGCTCGCTGGCAACGGGATCTTATGGTCACACCACTGTCAACGGGATCTCCTGTTGAAAGCACCCCGCGTCGCTGGGAAACCTGCGTGGGGAAGCATCAACGGCAGGACCATAAGATTCTGTCAGCGTGAACAGGAGCAGGATTTTGGCGTTTATGTCTGAAATGTTGGAGACAGAAAGTCTGCTTACAGTCAGCCTCAGCTTGTCCTGGCTTTGTTTTCAGGAGTGAAAGCATTGCGCCTTGCTCTTAGTAACCCTTGACTTGGACCCCCATTCACATGGGAACCAAGTACCACAAGCTCGTTGTCAGGCACAGTTGTGCAACATCCTTTCAATCCCCCTTCCAGAGTATTTGGTTTTATTTTAAATTAAAAAGACTGTTTGAAACATAACAATCTTATAAAACTTTGCATTTATAACTGACTATAAAACTAATGGAGTGGTCAAATTCCACTCCAACTCCATTTTCAAGTTTGCTGATGACACCATTGTAGTGGGTCAGATCTCAAACAATGACAAGGCAGAATGCAGTAAAAATATAGAGATTCTGGTGAAATGGTATAATGACAATAATTTCTCCCTCAATGTCAGTAAAATGAAGGAGATAGTCATTGACCACAGGAAACCTAGTGGAGGACATGTCCCTGTCTACATCAATGGTGATGAAGTGGAGATGGTCAAGAGCTTCAATTTTCTAGGTGTCCAGATTACCAACAATCTGTCCTGGTTCCTCCATGTTGATGCTACAGTTAAGAAAGCTCACCAAGACCTCTACTTTCTCAGAAGGCTAAAGAAATTCAGCATTTCCACAACGACTCTCACCAATTTTACAGATGCACCATACAAAGCATCCTCTCTGGATGTGACAGCTTGGTACGTCTCCTGCTCTGACCAAAACCATAAAACGCTACAAAGGGTTGTGAATGAAGCCCAATCCATCACTCAAACCAGCCTCTCATCCATTGACACTGTCGATACTTCCTGCTGCCTTTGAAAAGCAGCCAGCATAATCAAGATCCACACGGACCCCGGACATACTCTCTTCCACCTTTGTGCGCTGGGAAAAAGATACAGAAGTCTGAGATCATGTACCAATCGACTCAAGAACAGTTTCTTCCCTGCTGCCATCAGACATTTGAATGGTCCTATCATATATTAAACTGATCTTTCTCCTCACCCTATCTATAACTGTAACATTATATTCTGCACCCTCTCATTTCGTTCTCCCCTGTGTGCTCTAAGAACGTTGGGGGGGGTGGATTCTCCCACCCCGCTGCGTGAAAAGAAAAGTCAAACTTTCTATTTTATTTGTGCACTGTTAAAATTCCTTGCTTGGATGTTTTTAGAAAAAGCAAACTCATTTCTCAGACATGGAATTGGGAAATAAAAATATCACTACATTCTACACGGTGAGCAAAATATGCAGAGTACAGTTGATACGTGGAATTCTTTGCCACAGCAAGTAGTTGATAAAGAGGGTGCTACATCTGTTAATGGGCAAGTGGATATGCTTTTGAGGAAGAGAAAGTTAAAGGGTTATGAGAAGAGAATTGGCTGCCTTATCGAATGGCCAACTCAGGTATGATGGGGTTAAATAGCCTCTTTTGAATTTTAAACTGATATAACCTTATATCTTGTGGAATAATACATCTCTCATTCTGTCAGTACAGGCGATTGCTGCTGTGATTGAGTTTGATGTTTAGGATGAATTAAGTCACATAATATGGTATATTCAGTCAGTGTTAGATTCCATTTACGAACAGTGTGTAGATACTTTTTATATAAGTGCTGAGAAGCATTCATATTTTCCATTTTCTTAAAACAAGCTAACTTTCAACAATAGGCACCTATCATAAAGTTACATGGGATCGATCAGCATCTAATGATAAAATCTAGTTTCTTTTCTTATCACTTGCTTCCCTGCTATATGGAAACAGATCATGGCATTGCTATCCATTATTATCGTATTGTGTCAAACCTCATTTTGTCTCTTTTGAGGATAGAAATATTTATTTTTAAGTTTAGTTAGGGCATCATGATCGGCACAGGCTTGGCGGGCCCAAAGGCCTGTTCCTGGGCTGTACTTTTCTTTGTTCTGATATCATCACAATGAACTAAAGTTCTCTGAGCATCATGTTGGTTCAGGGGCACTAATCCTGCCTCTGAGAGCAAAGGTCAGCATTCCAAGCCTTTCTCAAGTACTTGAGCATATTATCTAGGTTTGCATCTCAGTAGAGTTCCCAGAGAATGATGCCTTATTGCCTTTTAGTGAGTGACATTTTGAACCGAGATTCCAAGTGCTTGTTCAGGTAGATGTAAGAGATCCTATGGCACTCTTTGAAGAGCAGGTGGTTCTCTTCATGCTCTGGTCAACATTTATCTTTGCATCAGCAGCAGCAGCAAACCGGATTATCCTTTTTCACTTTTTCATTTGTTATTTACAGGACCTTGTTCTTTACAAATTGGTGGCTGCACTTGGCTGCGATAACAGGGATGACACTTCAAAACTTAGCATTCTAGAATGACTTGAAGATCAAAGATGGTGCTATATGAATGCAAGTTTTCATTTTACATTATTAGCTCAATCTCAACAATCACTGGTAGTAAGAGTGGTTGGCCTGCACTTGGCAACCTTCAACATGGTTTCCCTTTACAGGCTGAGAGAATTCATCATCGTTAAAAATGTGGGCTTGAAAACATACAGTGGAGGGGTAGGGCTGACTAGTGACCTAAAAAGTGTTGTGAAGTTGAGTAGAATAATTGTAGATTGAGGAGTAGAATGTTAGAATTTGGTGTTTGCAAAATTATATAAAAATTGCTAAGGGGTGAAATCATTGCATGGTCCCTTTAAAAAGTGGTGCTTTTTCAGTGCTTAGAGAGTTAAAAAAAAAGGTGCATATGGGGTCCCAGAATGAAACATTTATATCAGGAGGACAAGCAGCAGGGTTGCCTTGTTAACAGGTTTTCAGGCTTTTGAATTTTTTTGAATTCAGCCGATCAATTTGAATCAGAACAGACTTTTAAATTTAGCCAATCAGTTTAACTCAGACACTTGGATACCAGCAACCTATTAGATTTGAATTTGATGGTGTTGGATGTTGATATGTCATCACAGGTATAAAAGAAGAGGGCATGGGACAATGAGCAGAGAGAGCAACTGCCATCTGCCAGAGTATGCCTTATGTCTTAAGAGAAAGCACTATCTCGATTAAAAAAAAAGGTACCAAAGAAGATAGAAGAATCAACAGAGAAGGCCCAAAATATTCCGGAAGATGCCAAACCTGGTTGTAATTTAGAGAGTGACAGAAAATTATATTTTTTGTTCATAAATGGGAATTGTATTTATCTAAACAGCATTCCATGAGAATCGTGTTTTACTCAATTTGTTAAGAGTTTAATTAACTCTTCACTGTTAGAGAAATAAATTGTTACTTGTTGACTTTAGGGAGTGTGTCAGGAGTTATTTTGATTTAACCACTAAAAGTTGCTGAAGCGCAGATCGTAGCACTTTAGAACATAGGACATAGAACATTACAGCACAGAACAGGCCCTTCGGCCCACGATGTTGTGCCGACCTTCATCTGAAACCAAGATCAAGCTATCCCACTCCCTACCATCCTGGTGTGCTCCATGTGCCTATCCAATAACCGCTTAAATGTTCCTAAAGTGTCTGACTCCACTATCACTGCAGGCAGTCCATTCCACACCCCAACCACTCTCTGCGTGAAGAACCTACCTCTGATATCCTTCCTATATCTCCCACCATGAACCCTATAGTTATGCCCCCTTGTAATAGCTCCATCCACCCGAGGAAATAGTCTTTGAACGTTCACTCGATCTATCCCCTTCATCATTTTATAAACCTCTATTAAGTCTCCCCTCAATCTCCTCCGCTCCAGAGAGAACAGCCCCAGCTCCCTCAACCTTTCCTCATAAGACCGACCCTCCAAACCAGGCAGCATCCTGGTAAATCTCCTCTGCACTCTTTCCAGCGCTTCCACATCCTTCTTATAGTGAGGTGACCAGAACTGCACGCAATATTCCAAATGCGGTCTCACCAAGGTCCTGTACAGTTGCAGCATAACCCCACGGCTCTTAAACTCCAACCCCCTGTTAATAAAAGCTAACACACTATATGCCTTCTTCACAGCTCTATCCACTTGAGTGGCAACCTTTAGAGATCTGTGGATATGGTCCCCAAGATCTCTCTGTTCCTCCACAGTCTTCAGAACCCTACCTTTGACCCTGTAATCCACATTTAAATTAGTCCTACCAAAATGAATCACCTCACATTTATCAGGGTTAAACTCCATTTGCCATTTTTCAGCCCAGCTTTGCATCCTATCTATGTCTCTTTGCAGCCTACAACACCCCTCCACCTCATCCACTACTCCACCAATCTTGGTGTCATCAGCAAATTTACTGATCCACCCTTCAGCCCCCTCCTCTAAGTCATTAATAAAAATCACAAAGAGCAGAGGACCAAGCACCGATCCCTGCGGCACTCCGCTAGCAACCTGCCTCCAGTCCGAAAATTTTCCATCCACCACCACCCTCTGTCTTCGATCAGATAGCCAGTTACCTATCCAATCGGCCAACTTTCCCTCTATCCCACACCTCCTTACTTTCATCATAAGCCGACCATGGGGGACCTTATCAAACGCCTTACTAAAATCCATGTATATGACATCAACCGCCCTACCTTCATCAACACACCTAGTTACCTCCTCAAAAAATTCTATCAAATTTGTGAGGCACGATTTGCCCTTCACAAATCCGTGCTGACTATCCCGGATTAATCCGCATCTTTCTAAATGGTCGTAAATCCCATCCCTAAGGACCTTTTCCATCAATTTACCAACCACCGAAGTCAGACTAACCGGTCTATAATTACCAGGGTCATTTCTATTCCCTTTCTTAAACAGAGGAACAACATTTGCCACTCTCCAGTCCTCTGGCACCATCCCCGTGGACAGCGAGGACCCAAAGATCAAAGCCAAAGGCTCTGCAATCTCATCCCTCGCCTCCCAAAGAATCCTAGGATACATTTCATCAGGCCCAGGGGACTTATCGACCTTCAGTTTATTCAAAACTGCCAATACATCCTCCCTCCGAACATCTATTTCCTCCAGCCTATTAGCCTGTAACACCTTCTCTTCCTGAAAAACATGGCCCCTCTCCTTGGTGAACACTGAAGAAAAGTATTCATTCATCACCTCGCCTATCTCTACTGATTCCATACACTTTACATTCACTTTAACAGATTATGGGGCAAGGTACTCCTCTTTGAGTAGTTAAGTGTTAGTTCTCAGAGGGGGGATCCACCTCCTCTTTATAACAAAAGGAACTTGCTTATGGCAATATTAAATTAATACTTTACATTTGGCATTATCAAGGAAGTAGATGCTATCCAGGTCATGGTGACAAAGGAGGAAACTCCGTCACTAGAAGAGTCCAAAATGGATACTGAACAAGTGTTGAATAGATGGTCAGTTCTTGAAGTTGACAAGGCACCAGGACCAGATGAGATGCATCCAAGGACAGTGAAGGAAGTGAGAGTGGAAATTGCAGGGTACTGACCATAACCTTTCAGTCTTCTCTGGACTCAGGGGAGGTACCAGTGGACTGGAGAATTATAGAAATTACATCCTTGTGCAAAAAAGTATTTTAAGAATAAGCCCAGCAATTAGACTGGTCAGTTTACCATCAGTGATGGGAAGCTTGGGAAGCAGTCGCCGGAATTCTGTCACCCCACCCATCAGGGGAATCGGGCCAGGCAAGGGGCGGTCTATAGGAAGGTCCGTTGACCTCGGGCGAGATTTTCTGGTCTCGGGTCAAGTGAGGCCGTAAAATACCGTCCAATTATTCTGTATAGAATTAGTAACCACATGGTAAAATGTGCGTTGATTAGAAACAACCAGCAAGAATTTCTAAGGGGGAAATCATGTTTAACTAACTTGCTGGAGTATTTTGAAGAGATTACAAAAAGGGTCGATGAAGATAATGCTGTTGATGTGGTGTGCATGGACCTTCAAAATGCTTTCGATACAGTGTCACACAACAGACGTAGGAGAGAAGTTATAGCTCATGGGATAAAAGGGACAGTCGCAACATGGATACAAAATTGTCTGAATAATAGGAAACAGACGGTAATGGACAATAGATCTTTTTGGGGCTGGAGGAAGGTTTGCAGTGGAGTTCCCAGGGGTTGATAGTGGGACCTTTAATTTTATAGAGATATTATTAATAATCTAGATCTTGATGTGCAAAGGACAATTTCAAAGGAAGGTGCAAGATTTAGAAGTATTGTAAACTGTGAAGAGGGCAGAGTAGAACCTTAAAATGACAAAGACAAGTTGGTGGAGTGAACAGAAAGGTAGTAGGTGAAGTTCAGTGTGAAGAAGTGTGGGGTGATGCATTTGGTAGGAAGAACATGGAGAGACAATAAAAAATAAGGGGCAAAATTCTTAAGGTGGTGCAGCTGTAGATGGCTCTGTGTGTCTCTGTGCACAGATCATTGCAGGATAGGTAGAGAGTATATTTAATAAAGCATACTGTATCCTTGACCTTATTAAGAGGGGTGTAGAGTACAAGGGCAAGGAGACTATGCTGAATTTATGCCAAAAGCTAGTTAGAGCTCAGCTGGAATATTGAGTACACTGGCCACTACACTATAGGAAGGATGTGAGCGCATTGGAGAGAGTGCAGAAAAGGTTTACAAGAATAGTAATAGTAATCGTAATAAGTGGTAAAGAAGGCAAATGGTATGTTGGCCTTCACTGCGAGAGGTTTCGAGTACAGGAGCAGGAATGTATTGTTGCAATTATACAAAGCCTTGGTGAGGCCACACTTAGGAGTAACAGGATTACAGAGTACTGGGCTAATGGTAAGATACTTGCTAGTGTAGATGAACAGAGAGATCTCGGTGTCCATGTGCACAGATCCCTGAAAGTTGGCACCCAGGTTGAGAGGGTTGTTAAGAAGGCGAACGGAGTGTTAGCTTTTATTGGTAGAGGGATTGAGTTTCGGAGCCAGAAGGTCATGTTGCAGCTGTACAAAACTCTGGTGCGGCCGCACTTGAAGTATTGCGTACAGTTCTGGTCGCCGTATTATAGGAAGGATGTGGAAGCATTGAAAAGGGTGCAGAGGAGATTTACTAGGATGTTGCCTGGTATAGTGGGAAGGTCCTATGAGGAAAGGCTGAGGGACTTGAGGTTGTTTTTGTTAGAGAGAAGAAGGTTAAGAGGTGACTTAATAGAGGCATACAAGATGATCAGAGGATTAGATAGGGTGGACAATGAGAGCCTTTTTCCTCGGATGGTGATCGCTAGCACGAGGGGACATAGCTTTAAATTGAGGGGTGATAGATATAGGACAGACGTCAGAGGTAGGTTCTTCACTCAGAGAGTAGTAAGGGCGTGGAATGTCCTGCCTGCAGCAGTAGTGGACTCGCCAACATTAAGGGCATTTAAATGGTCATTGGATAAACATATGGATGATATTGGAATAGTGTAGGTTAGATGGGCTTTAGATTGGTTTCACTGGTCGGCGCAACATAGAGGGCCAAAGGGCCTGTACTGCGCTGTGATGTTCTATGTTCTATTAGAATTTTGTGTGCAGTTTTGGTCTCCTTTTCTGAGGAAAGATGTTCTTGCTCTCGAGGGAGTACCTACATCAATGAGGACGAAGTAGAAAGGGTCGAGAGCTTCAAGATTTTAGGTGTCCAGATCACAAACAACCTGTCCTGGTCCCCCCATGCTGACACTATAGTTCAGAAAGCCCACCAACGCCTCTACTTTCTCAGAAGACTAAGGAAATTTGGCATGTCAGCTATGACTCTCAGCAACTTTTACAGATGCACCATAGAAAGCATTCTTTCTGGTTGTATCACAGCTTGGTATGGCTCCTGCTCTGCCCAAGACCGCAAGGAACTACAAAAGGTCGTGAATGTAGCTCAATCCATCACACAAACCAGCCTCCCATCCATTAACTCTGTCCACACTTCCCGCTGCCTCTGCAAAGCAGCCAGCATAATTAAGGACCCCACGCACCCTGGATATTCTCTTTTCCACCTTCTTCCTTCGGGAAAAAGATAAAAAAGTCTGAGGTCACGTACCAACCGACTCAAGGACAGCTTCTTCCCTGCTGCTGTCAGACTTTTGCATTAAGTTGATCTTTCTCTACACCCTAGCTATGACTGTAACATTGCATTCTGCACTCTCTCGTTTCCTTTTCTATGAATGGTATGTTTTGTCTGTATAGCGCGCAAGAAACAATACTTTTCACTGTATGTTAATACATGTGACAATAATAAATCAAACCAAATCAAATCAAAAAACCATAGAGTGCAGCAAAGCTTTACCAGGCTGATTCCAGGGATGGCGGGTCTGATGTATGAGGACAGATCGATTCGATTAGGATTGTTTTTGCTGGAGTTCAGACAAATGAGGGGGGATCTCATAGAGATGTATAAAATTCTAACAGGACTAGACAGGGTAAATGCAGGGAGGATATTCCCGATGGTGGGGGAGTCCAGAACCAGGGGTCACAGTCTGAGGATTCTAGGTAGAACATTTAGGATGGAGATGAGGAGACATTTCTTCACCCAAAGAGTGGTGAGCCTGTGGAATTCATTACCACAGGAAGTAGCTGGTGCCAAAACATTGAATGTATTCAAGAGGCGGCTGGATATAGCACTTGGGGCAAATGGGATCAAAGGTCATGGGAAGGTCTAGGGATGAGAAACTTCAGTTATGAGGATAGATTGGAGAGGTTGGGACTGTTCTCCTTGGAGAAAAGATAGCTAAGAGGAGATTTGATGGAGATATTCAAAATCATAAGGGGCTGGATAGAGCAGATAGCGGGAAACTATTCCCATTTGTAAAAGGATCGAGAATGAGATTTAAAATTGTAAAATAAGCAAACGTGATGTCAGAAAGAACGTTTTCACACAAGGGGCGGAATTTACGGCCTCACTCAAGCGTGACCCAAAATTCCTGCTCGAGGTCAACGGACATTTCTGTTGTCTGCCCCTCGCCCACTCCAATTCTGTGGCGGGCAAGGCATAGAGTTCTGGCGAGTGAGTGGTTCAGGTCTGGAACGCACAGACTGGAAATGTGGTAGAGGCATTTAAGAAGGTATTAGATGATTTTTAAATGAAAATAATATGCAAGGGTACAGCGAAATGGGCAGGAGAATGGCACTAAGTCATATGCTCAGTTGGAGTACCAATGCAGACGTGATGGGCTGAATGGCCTCCTTCTGCACCAAAACAATTCTGTGATTCCAGAATGATACCACTACCCATGTAACAGCAATCCACTCTGCCACTTGGTTTGAAATAGTTTTTTAAAAAATGATTATTAGCAAATGGGGAGGCAATGGCGTAGTGATGTAATCCAGAGACCCATGGCAATGCTTTGGGGGCCTAGGTTTGAATCCCACCATGGCAGATGGTGAAATCTGGATTCATAAAAATCTGCAATTAAAAGTCTAATGATGACCATGAAACATTGTTGATTGTTGTGAAAATCCCAATGTTACTAAAATCCTTTAGGGGAGGAAATCGGCCATTCTTACCCTGGTCTGGTCTACATGTGGCTCCAGATTCACAGCAATGTGGTTAACTCTTTATTGCCCTCAGGCAACAGGCAATAAATGTTGATCCAGCCAACGACATTCACATTCCATGAACAAATTTTAAAAATTAGATTATTTGGAGTGTGAAAATTACAACTGTATGACATTTGACTGATGATTTGAGTCCTAAGCTGTGACAAGACAACTGGGATCATCTAATGTTGTCGAGATTCTCTGTAGCTGCCACACTCCTCCGGGAAGTCATGAGGATTATTTATGGGACGTTGAGACTAACGCAGCTTGAGTGGCTCTCTGTGCTAGCATGTATTGAAACTCCTGTGGCAGGATTTTGCACACAACCCGCTGCTTGTTTTGCAGAGAATCATAGAAACCCTACAGTACAGAAAGAGGCCATTCGGCCCATCGAGTCTGCACTTACCCACAATTCCACCCAGGCCCTACTCCCATATCCCTACATATTTACCCACTAATCCCTCTAACCTATGCATCTCAGGACACTAAGGGCAATTTTTAGCATGGCCAATCAACCTAACCCGCACATCTTTGGACTGTGGGAGGAAACTGGAGCACCCGGAGGAAACCCACGCAGACACAAGGAGAATGTGCAAACTCCACAGTGACCCAAGCCGGGAATCAAACCCAGGTCCCTGGAACTGTGAAGCAGCAGTGCTAACCACTGTGCTACCATGCCACCCTGCCTTTGGCTGGTGGTGGAATTTTCTTGGTCTTGCTGTTGTCAATGGGGTTTCCCATTGAATGCACGCCCCACTGACAGGAAACATTGTGGATTACCCTGGCACTGGATTAGTAATCTCGAGATCCAGACTAACATCCTGTGGACATGGGTTCTAATCCCACCATGGCAACTTGTGGAAATTAAATTCAATTATTAAAACAAAATCTGAAATTAAAAGCTAGTCTTAGTAATAGTTACCATGAAACCATTGTTGGATTGTCATAAAACTCCATCTGATTCACTTATGCCTTTACGGAAGGAAATCTGCCAGCCGTACCTGGTCTGGCCTACATGTGACTCCAGACCCCGTGCAATATGGTTGACTACTAACTGGCCTCTGAATTGGCCTCATAAGCCACTTCCAAGGCAATTAGAGATGGACAACAAATGCTGGCCTTTCCAGCGACTCCCACATCTCATGAAAGAATAAATGATAATGAACTTTGAGAGATCCATTTCTAGGGGCATCATAAAAATTCACACTGCATCAGCTAAATTATTAACCTTGACATTGAACTGCTTCCCCAGCCATACTAATACAAAAAAAAAGCAAAGTTTAAAGTTTATTTATTAGTGTCACAAGTAGGATTACATTAACACTGCAGTGCAGTTACTATGAAAATCTTCGAGTCGCCGCACTCCGGCGCCTGTTCGGGTACACCGAGGGAGAAGTTAGTATGGCCAATCCATCTAACTAGCATGTCATTCGGACTGTGGGCGAAAACCGGAGCACCCGGAGGAAACCTAAGTTGCAAACACATACATCGTATTGGAGCTGTGTTATGTTATGAAGAATGAGATGAGAGAACATTTTGTGGAATATTTGCAAATAGCTTCCAACATATCCCTGGTTGCACAAATCATCTGGGAGAAACCATGGAAATAGACAGTTTACAAGAAGGTCACCTATGGGCACAATATGTGTGCCCAAGATATTCAATCTAATTGGATTACTCCCACAAAGAGAGCAATTTTAAGAGAGCAATTTCCACTATTATTTGTATCATCAGCCAAGCAAAACATTGGCCTACGTGAATCGCAAACAGTGCAACTTCACAATGCCTTTTTGCAATCTGCCATGACAAAATCCATCTGGCTTCAACGTGAATGATGTTCCTTGCAACCAAGGGCCTCTGTGCAATTTGTTCTGGGTCAGTAAAATTCAGCAAAGTCAGGAATGCATTACACAAATAAATAAATGTGGCCACATCTGAGAAACAGTCAAACTGGCTGGTGGTTACGTGGGCAATTTGTAAATGCTTGCATTTGGATCAATAGGCATCATCTTAAAAAGGGCGACATGGATTTGCAGATGTCACCCTGTGAATCTTTTTAATTTCACTATTAATTTCCTCCTGAGATGGAGGATTGTTCATGAACAGGTGCTATCAGTCATTGGTGACACAGGAACAAAGCCCTTTTTAATACTTGACAGTACAGCATGTAACAAGCTAATTTTCTGGCTGAAGCAGCCAACTTAGATACTTACACTGTGTCAAGAACAAGCCAGAGAATAGAATAAACCATTAGCTGTACACAGATCTTTATGTGAGGCAAGAAGCTTTTATGGGAAGTGACAAAAGCAACAGATGTGCTTGTAACATTATTGCAGAAGAGAAAGGATTTGCTTGAAATACATCCATCATTTCTTCACATTGAACTAAAGAAGCAGAGATGTGAAGCATAACATGAATGACAGGTTGGCAGCCCGACAGACAGATAGAACTTTGTGCCTGATTCCATAATGGTTTAGCAGTGGATATAAGAACACATAAGTATGAAATGAGAAACATTTACACAGCTATAAAATCCATACTGACCATTACATTTTATGCTGTCTCATTTAATTTCTCATTGTTCTCTATGTACCTTAATCCTGAGAGGGACTTTGAAGCTACAGCTTTTTGACACAGCAGAAGTGTGAGTAATTGATCTGAGCCTACACTTAAAACATGGGCAGAATTTACCGTGAGAAGACGGGAGTGATATGTGCCTGCGCCAACGTATGGCCGGGCATAATGACGCTAGACCGCTTTCCTGACATCATTACGCCCAATCCAGATAACACGGCAGGTGGACAGGGCTAGGAATCTGGAGACCACCCATGCATGGGATATTTACGCTCATTAATTCTGCAATTGACTCCATGGTGGAAATAGTAAAATGATTGTTTATTTTATACATATTTTATACACGTGACAATAATAAATCAAATCCAAAATCAAATCAAATCAAACATTGTGCAATCATCAGCGCACATCCCCAATTCTGATCTTATGATGGAAAGAAGGTCATTTTACCTCCCAAAAGAAGTTCAATGGCAATGACATATTGAAATAACCTTTGCACAAGGTAGAATAAAGTTCCGGTTTATTCACAAAATTAAGATGAGACATATCACGAACCATGAGCCTAAACACATCAATGTGACCCACATGATGACTAGTGTGGAATTTTTAAAAGTGTTTTCTAGTGCTTCAATGCAGTGCACTCCCCATGCTGGCTGCTACCCTGGAGAGAGGCTCCTGATCTGCTATCCTACTTGCCCTGGATGACTTTGGCAAGTGTCTTCTGTGTAGCTGAGGCCTTGAGGGCCTGACCACATTAGCAAACTCCTACAGAGTGATAGGAGGAGCTTCTGTCGCCACGGCACTAGATGAGGAAAGTGTTGATGGAGGATGGATGGAGGAAAGGCTGCCCCAGCAGAAACACCCTGAGGGGTCTTAGTCCCCCTGTTGCCTTGGCAATCTGGTCCCTGAGTGCACAGCCTGATTGATGGTGTGCAGGTTGGAGTATGTTTCCACAATGTCATCCGCAGCACATTCAGCTTGTTGCTCCAGGACAGAAGCCAGTCTGTCCATGGAGGAAGATTGCTCCAAAGTGTGGGTGATGGCAGTGCACATAGCCTAGATGGTCACTTCCACCCATCCGGGCCAGAGCACCCAACCCCAAGAGGGTTTATACATCAAATCATCATGCACCTCATGCTGGATTTCCAGCCTCTGCCGCCTTACGGAGTATTCCAAAGACTCATCATTCAACTCAGAATCAGTCTCTGGATCGCCTCAGACGTTCCTCCGACTGCCTGGGGCCTGTTCCGTCACACCCTCCTGCAGCCGCGCATACCACAGTGAAGTGCCCTCACCACATTGTGCCTGCCCTTGTCCTGAACACTAATCCTTGTTAACATTCAATCGTAGCTCACACTTGATGGACACAGTGATGCGCGATTAATTCACTCGGGAGGCAGGATCGTACCCAGGAAATAAAGGCTTTTATTAGCAACAAGAATGGAGCATACTGCTTAACAATACAATCCCAGACTAAAGGGTCACTAGGCAGTGCAGTGACCTTTATACTCCTATAGGTAGGTGGAGCCAACCGGAGTGTACCACAGAACAATACCAACAGGTGGAACACCCCAACCCTAACCCCAACAGTAACAAGAGTAACATATGTACAAGTACCCATAGTGATAACCATCTATGGTTCACCACACACAGCCCAGAAGAGGGTGCAGAGAGACTCATCATCAAACTTCTGGGCTGCTTTTGCCCTTCTTCCTTGCCTCTCCCCTCACTCCCTTGCCTCAGCCTTCTATGGAGGAAAACATGCTTTCACTAGACAGCTCTCCTATGTTAAGATCTTGAAATGATGTTCATCTTCACGTTGAATTCTACCTGTGGTCAGTGGCAAGAAGCAACTGAGACTGGACATTTCAGAGCAATGCTAAAAATATTCACACTTCCCTCAAACCAAGACTGACATGCTATCCTTGATAGAAAATCTCCTGATCAGTGTAGAAGCCACACATTTGTGACCGTCCCTGTCACTTGCTATTTCAACTCACCATCTTGCTCTCATGTTCACATGTTCATCCTTGTTCTGCTGCAATGTTCCAGTGAAGCCCAACACAGACTGGATTCCAACAGCTTTGGATGGACAGACAGGTCAAGGATCATGTGCTCACTCAACAAGGAAGCCTGTTTTTTCACCCCACCATTCCCAAGAAGAACACACGTTCGTACAGTATTTAAAAAGAGGCAGAAAATTGTTACAATGAAAGCAAAATACTGTGGATGCTGGAAATCTGTAATGGAAGCAGAAAATGCTAGAAATACTCAGCTGGTCTGACAGCATTTGTGGAGAGAGAATCAGTTAACATTTCAGCCTAATGACCTGTTAACAGAAAATAATAGGACATTGTTTAAAATGTGAAAATATTGCAAATAGAATAAATAAGATTAAAAAATTAGCAGTGATTCAGTAATATAGGTAAGGTGGAAAGCCAGTAGTAATACAGTGCACGGGCTATTCACAGCAGAACAATTTGATCCCTCTCTTTGAGACAGAAAACTGTTAAATCATTGCTGCCTGAAATTTCTGCGGGGATTCTCCTGACATCCACACCGTTTCTGCTAAGTTTCCACCAACATTCCACCAAACTACTGCATGATTAGGAGATTGCCCGCAGAAATCCTGCATTTGCAATTCTAATAGCTGACCTCATGTTTTATAAAGGAATTCTCAACAATTGCAATGTGCTGTGAAATTGATATAAAGATTTGCACCCATTGTAACTTAGGGTGATAAAGGTTCCACCGGAATAGTCATTCTCATGTGGTACAGTGGTTAGTACTGCTGCCTCACAGCATCAGGGATCCAGGTTCAATTCCGGCCTCGGGTCACTGTCTATGTGGAGTCTGCACGTTCTCCCCGTGTCTGTGTGGGTTTCATCCGGGTCCTCCAATTTCTTCCCACAGCCCAAAGATGTGTGGGTTAGGTTGATTAGATGCTAAATTGACCCTAGTGTCAGAGGGATTAACAGGGTAAATATGCGGGGTTACGGGAATAGGGCCTGGGTGGGATTGTGGGCGGGACAGACCCTGACCTTTGGAATGGCCTCCTTCTGTACTGTAGGAATTCTATAAATCCCACATAAAGTGGTAATTTGCCAAACTGCATCAAAATTAAGCTTCACAAAGACTAATCAGCATATAAGATTCAGTAGCACACTCAGGCCAAAGGTGTATGGAAGGGGCAGTTCTTGGATAATTCTTCGGCTCTTCCATGCAGAGTTCATTGATCTTTTCATCATATTTTTTAAAGCATTATATCCATTGCAGGCACCCTTGTACAAGTGACAAAAAAAGACTGCATGTGATGATACCAAGTAAGAGGAGAGAACATAAAACTTTAATCAGATCTCTGAGGAAATTGACGTCAAGAGACACAACATGCTAAATAGGGGAACCAGATAGAAATATCACACCACTTGAAGGAGGTAGTTCTGGCAGCTCTATGCTGATCTCCGAGTTGTCTCCCTTGGAGCTGCTCAGGTCTGTGGTGTGCAGGGGGATGGTCTGGACTGCTTGACTGATTGCCCTTCAAGGGAAGCGAGATGACATTTGTGCGTCACAGGGGATAACTGATGGGAGAAGGTTCACTCATGTGGGGCTTGTACAATGACTGTGTGTCTTGAGGGTTCTCACTTTTGTCAGCTGCCCCACTTCACCTTCTGCTCCTCACCAGGCAGCTCAAGGGTTGTTCCCTCAAAGGGCATGAGGCTTCTGAGCTCAGTCGTGACTCTGGCTGGCTGTGCCCAATCATGCTGGTTGTGTTCATGTGTATCCTGCAATAAGACAGATGGGGAGAGTGTAGGCGGGACTCCTGCCAGTTCAGATGTAGTGATGAAGTCTGGCATCTGTGGATGCGAGTGGGAGCAGACATGTACGGTGCAGGTTATCTACTGGGGTGACCATGGGGAGGGAAGGGGAGGACCACATGCTTGGAATTGGGAACCCATGACATAGCTGGGTGGGAGACCACCATGGGGATGTGAAGGGTGTGTTAAGGGATGCAGCGGGAGACATGAGGAGGCAGAATTATCCTGGCTGCGCGAAGCTGGAGTGGTAACCTTGGTAAAAGAACATCTGCAGGATCTTGGGTAAATGACATCCTACCTCTACTGCACACCATCCAGTAGTGTGATGAGGGGGTCCCTTGGAGAATCCTGTAAAAACTGCATTTCTGCAGAGAGCAGGCAGTAAAGTATAACTGTGGTGTGGAGTTTTCAGTCGTGTTAACAAGTTAAAAGAGGAGATATAATTTCTAAAGTTTAGAGTATTAATTGCCTACTAAATAATGTTTGTCAATGTTGCTTTTAATTTTTTTCTTACAGTGAAAGTCTTCAAGTTTGTAAACTTCTGTGCAACTCTTTTAAGTTAATCACAAGGAATTCAGACATCTTTTTAAAAGTTACTATTTTCTGCAGGGATAATATTTCCTCCTCATCCAGGCATTGTTTAAAATAACTTTCCAAATTTCATAATTCCAAGCAGAAGCTAACTGCTGAAAGTTGAGATGGTTGAAATCTGACTTCAATGCATTGGAAAATTAGGATTTGAGACTGCTAAAATAAAAACAAAAAAATGCTGGGAACATTCAGCAAACTAGTCAGCAATAGTGGAGAAAGAATAGTTCCTCTCGTTTCAGGTCAGTGATCTTTCATCAGAACTGATAGAAATGAGAGATTTAGCTAATCTAGGCAAATATAGAATTGGAGGAAAAGCTGGGAAAGAAGCAGAAAAAGACAAAAGAGGTCAGTTGATAAGGTGGATTAAGTGACAAAGGGGATGAAGATGGAAGGCAAAAGATGGCGTAATGGGGCAATAAAAAAGAAAAAGATGGGGGCATAGGAGGCACAGATAGTTAAAACAGAACCATTAGCAGCACCTTCGCCTGAAAAAAAGATGGAAATGGTCATTATGATAAGCTTATTGTAAAGTATAGTCACAAGTACCCAAAGCAGAAGGCAGCACCAATCTAAATCTTGACCAGAACTTGAAATGTACCTTCAATAAGGATATGCTGAAGAAGAGCAAGCAAATTATGACCACATTCTTCTCATTTGAGCTGTATTTTGTAGTGAAATTCAGTTAAAGGATCATTTTCTAGTTGTAACAACTTCTTATAATAGTGTGAAATCTAAGTTTCTATTGCGGCAAGTTATATCACTTCTGTTTCTGGGCTTAGTTTGCAATTGCTCAGCTTTAAGGTTGTTACATATTAAGAAAATCCTGAATTTATTACAGAAACTGAAATTTGCAGCATAAATTATGCAATTGCCTCTTAGGTTTATGCAAACAAACATATGAATCAGGAGCAGGAATAGGCCACTTGGCCCTTCAAGCCTGCTTCTTCATTCAATAAGACCATGGCTGATCTGACTGTAACCTCAAATCCACACTCCTGCCTATCCCCAATATCCTTTCACTGCCTTGCTTATCAAGTATTCAAAGACTCTACTTCCAGGGCCTGTTGAGGAATAGAGTTACTACACTCTGAGAGAAAAGATTTCACCTCATCTCTGCATAGGGTTAGGGTGACCCCTTATTCTTAAACCCAGATCCCAAATTTGAAATCTTGCCACAAGAGGAAGCATCTTTTCCACATCTGGGCGGCATGGTGGCACAGTGGTTAGCACTGCTGCCTCACAGATCCAGGGGCCTGGGTTCGAGCCCCGGCTTGGGTCAATGTCTGTGTGGAGTTTGCACGTTCTCCCCGTGTCTGCGTGGGTTTCCTCCAGGCGCTCCGATTTCTTCCCACAATCCAAAGATATACAGGTCAGGTGCATTGGCCACGCTAAATGGCCCCTTAGTGTCCCGGGATGTGTAGGTTAGAGGGATTAGCGGGGTAAATGTGTGGGGTTGTGGGATAGGGCCTGGGTTGGGATTATTGTTGGTGTAGATTCGATGGGCCGAATGGCCTCTTTCTGTACTGTAGGGTTTCTATGATTCTATGAGATCCATCAGAATTTTATATGTTTCAATCAAGTCTTCTAAACTGGAGTGGATAGATGCTTAGCCTATCCAATCTTTTCTCATAAGACAACATGCCCAATCCTGGTCTCGTAAATCTTCCTTAAAGTGGTTCCAATGCATTTACATCCTTCCTTAAATAAGGAGGCCAATACTGTAAACAGTACCACAGGAGTAACTCCACTGTTAGAACTGATAACCTCCCTACTTGTGCATTCGATTCCCCTTGCAATAAACAATGACGCAAAGCTGCATTAATCCCTCTTTCTAAAACAGAGTGTTGATACTTCAGCTAATCTTGTTATTTAAACTTGCCGATTGTACATTAAATTACATTTAATTGAATCAATGTGCACCCTTGGAATGAATCCTGAATATCATATGTTCCAACAACACATGGACTGCAGCAGTTCAAAAGGCAGCTCATCACCAAAAAGGCAAGAAGGGATGGGCAATAAATGTTGGCCTAGCCACTGACATGCACATCTTGTGAATGAGTAAAAACAAATGCTAACCCGATGGAAAGTACCGAAATGGAATTTGCTGCAACGAAATGTTTTATTACAATGACAGGTTGCATAACAAAGGCTTCTCAAATGTTCTCCCCCCGAAGGCAGGACTACATTTTTGATTGGCAATGCTGAACCTGCCCTTACATGGTATCCACGTTGCTGATCTTTCCATCGCTCATCATTGGATAACAGAATTGAGAACCTCCATTGATTTCTTTCCTTCTCCCCAGTAGGACAATTGCAGGATTTGTAACTGATGCAATCAGTTAAGATAGTAGAGGCTGGGAATCAAAACTGGACCTTCCTTAACCTCTCACGTCCTGTACCAAAAAGGTATCTTGACCAAATGAGCCACGGAAGTTAATGAAAGCTGTTTTAAAAAATATTATACATTGGATAATTATACTACCAAAGTCATAGGCTGGAATGTTACGGCGGTTCAAGCAGGCAGGATTTTCTCATCCTGCTGCAATGAACGGAACGGGAGCATGGCGGGAACATTCGGTAAGTTTGCGCCCATACTAATTTGTTCTCATCATATTATTTTGATATAGACAAACTAAGACAAATACCTTACAATTCAGTCACAGCACATCATTGTTCATGTGCTGTTTAGGTTGGCAGGAATATAACTTCATAATAGCTGGACTCGTTTGTTTACCTTGCAGAGTTGCTCTAATATGCCAAAACCACAATCACATTATATCAGAATTAAGGCCATTCTTTTAAAAATAGAATATAATTACTATTATAATTGCATGACAAATACTCATTATGAAAATACAATTTTGTGAAATATTTTTGCAGAATTTCTCCAGAAGTTACTTCAGAAAATAATACTGGATTTTTCGCATCACATTTCTGAAAAGAAAGCGATGGGATATGGTTACAAAGTAGAGCCAGATGGACATGAGCCAAGGTGAAATAAGAATATTTTCAGCTGTCATTGAGAGAAGTTTATTAAAAAATCATCTTAGTTATAAAAGTCATACCAAATGTGGTGGAGCCTTGCTGCTTATTCTATCTGAGTGCGATTGGACTTACAAACTGGAACTTTGATCTGCGGCCCAGCTGTTTTCTTTACTTACAGACAACAAAGTGCAACCTCAGAAACTTAACTAAAATGAGTCCGTTAATTATTGATTGACTCATGATTATCGTAATGATTATGGTTAAATTTCTGATACAGATGGAGGGTGAGAAAGGAGGGTCCCAAACCAGTGTCCTCTGCTTGAACAGAGGGGAGTACGATAGGATGAGGGCGGAATTGGCTAATGTAGACTGGGCGAGCAGACTGGTAGGTAGGACAGCTGAGGAACAGTGGAGGATTTTTAAGGAGATTTTTTTAAAGTACTCAGCAAAAATATATTCCGGTGATAAAGAAAGACTGTAAGAAAAGGGATAACCAGACGTGGATAACGAAGGAAATAAAGGAGAGTATTAAAATAAAAACAGATGCGTACAGAGTGGCCAAAAATTGTGGAGAATTAGTGGATTGGGAAAGCTTTAAAAAACAACAAAGAACGACTAAGAAAGCGATTAAGAAAGGAAAGATAGATTATGAAACTAAACTAGCTCAAAATATAAAAAATGATAGTAAAAGCTTTTACAAATATATAAAAAGGAATAGAGTGAATGTTGGACCTTTGGAGGACGAGAGGGGGGATTTAAGAGTGGAAAACGAGGAAATGGCTGAGACTTTAAATAAGGGCTGAATTTGCAGGCTGATATATGGGGATGGTGCGCATGTAACATTGTGCTGCTGGCCAGCAGTCTGGTTTGCCACTGCCATCCCACTCACCGGCTATTTTTCCAGAGGTGAGAATCAGGATGGAAGGCTATACCCACCTGAAAGCTGCAAGTACGCAGTTAAGGTGCGTAACAGTTCAATTAAAGTTAATCATCAGATGCCGACTGGAAACCGACCATAATGTTGACCTGGAGGTGGCCTCCTGGTTTTAGACCAGGGTAGCTGTGAGGAGGGGGCGGGTGTCAGTGTTTCAGGCATGTTTTGAGGCCCCCCCCTGCACATTGGGCCACACTCCAGCCATAGACCACAATATGGAAGGGTCTCCCCTCCACAATGGTGGCCCGACAGCTGTGACAATTTTTTAATTGAAAAGTGTTAATAATTACCGAGAGACCTCAAAAATTAATTCATCTCAAACTTAGAATTATTAATTGAGCCAGCATATCCATTGTGTTTTGTGAAAGTGAGTGTCACATTTCTACAACCCGATGTGTGAAAAGGTGTTTCTGACCTTCTCTCCTGAATGGCCCACCTCTGATTGTAAGGTTATTTCCCATTGTACTAGACTCTCACATCACCAAAAAAAATCTATTAATTCCGTTCAAAACCATAAAAATGTCAATCAAATCTCTCTCATCCTTCTATATTCAACAGAATACAATCTTGGTTTGTGCAATCACTTTTCATAATCTAACCTTGCAGCCCTGGTAATATTCTGATGAACGTCAGTGCATTCATTCTAAGGTCCATATATACTTCCTAAAGTGTGTTGCCCAGAACTGTACGCAGTGCTCCTAATGTGGTCTACCTGGGGCTTTGTGCAGCTGTGATTTGATGCTTAGAGATGCCACCAATCTTTGTATCTTGGTGACCAGAATGTTAAAGTTAAAAAAGTTAAAGTTTATTTATTAGTCACAAGTAGGCTTACATTAACACTGCAATGCTGTGAAAATCTGTGAATGGGACATTACATTCAACATACAGTCTGACCTCAGTGTTATACAGTTGGATCATTACTGACATTCTATTGTTTTGGCTATGTAGTTTCCAAAATGTTTTGCTTTGTTGATTCCTGCTCATGTTGTCATTACTGAAGTTGTAAGAGATAGGATTGTTTTCAGAAGACAACCCGACCTTTTGCAGAGGCAGCGGGCTCTGAAACTAAAAGGCGCTCGAGCTTCATCTCAGTAATTGGGGCAAGGTTTCAGCACTGGCTGTTCCTTCACAGGCAGCTTACCCAATGGAGAGAATCAACTTCAGAGTCCACCAATGCTCATTGGCTGTTTCCTAACCTACACGCTCCATTAAAAAAAGCTTATCCAAATTTCTGCTGTCCAGCTTCTAACCTACACCAAATCCTACCCACCATTCTTCTGAATGGCCGTCCGTGCAACTCTCTCCCTTTATCTCACAAATGGTGGCCAGACCTGCAGATATTTAGATCATGCGCTCTGGAATTTCCTAAACACATACATCTACCTCTTGATTTCCTTCTCCTTCTTTAAGAACATTTTAAAAACTCAACTCTTTGACCAAATTTCCATCACCCCTTCCAATATCAGTGCTACAGAGTGTCATATTGAGCACAGAGTGTTCCGATAAACCTATTAATTGTTCTCCTGGGGTCTGTTGAGGGTTCTGTGCGGGTTTTGGAGGGCTTTTCAGTCTGCAAGAGCATCTTCTGCAATAAGACCTGTTTTACTTGTGCTCCTGTTTTCATAGTTGATACTGTTCTGCTGAGTTACTGTTTTTGTCAAACTTGGTAAATTATTTATATCAAGAAGATCATTCTTTCAACAATGCATTCAGCTTATTTGTGGTCTCAAGTTACCACAATCAGCATTCATTTTCTTTGTCTGTTTTGGGAAGCACCTTGGGACCTTGTGCTACAATAAAGGTTCAATGTCCATGCAATGTTTTTCTTGATGTTATTGTAAAAATCTGATTGATGCACTAATATCATTTAGTGAAAGGGACTTACCACCCCTAAAGAGCCTATGCATGACTCAGACCCACACTATGTGGTTAACTCTTACCAAGACTCTTAGCAAAGTTAGTTGTAAATACAGTTGGTACATAACAGAATATTAGAAACCTCACCACCTTCTCAACTAGGGATAGACAACAATGTGGTTTTTGTTAGGATAACATCGCATTCTATGAACAAATTAAAAGAACACAGTAATTTAATTACATTATATGTAATCTAATTGGAGCATCAGTGATTTGCTGATTACCAAATTATTTGCTGTAAAAATTATTGTGCATATATTTATAATAGGGGAGGAAATGGCCTAGTGATATTATCGCTAGACTATTAATCCAGAAACTCAGCTAATGTTCTGGGGACCCGGGTTTGAATCCCACCACAGCAGATGGTGGAATTTGAATTCAGTAAAAACATCTAGGATTAAGAATCTACTGATGACCATGAAACCATTGTCGATTGTCGGAAAAAACCCGCCTGGTTCACTAATGTCCTTTAGGAAAGGAAATCTGTCGTCTTACCTGGTCTGGCCTATATGTGACTCCTGAGCCATAACAATGTGGTTGACTCTCAACTGCCCTGGGACAGCTAGGGATGGACAATAAATGCTGGCCAGCCATTGATGCCCAAGTCCTATGAATGAATAAAAAAAAAGCTTACCATTAGATTCTGGAACACTGAAACATAGAAAATGTTGTACATGTTAACGTCAGTGCATTAGGTTTAAGATAGAAAGTCAAAATGTTGAATCAAATCACAGGATTTTGAAAAATTGTTCACATTTTAAACATTCTAAAATATTATTTTATTTGCATCATTTCTCAGTTGTACATATTGATTTATAACTAAGTCAGAGTTTATTTTAAACTTAGGACTTATGAAGGTAGTAGATGGAGAACAATCCTTGTTCAATAATGGATAAAGTCACGCAGGTACATTTTTACTGTAGTAACTAACTGCTGCTACAGTTTGCCTCAAGAAGTTTTAGATTGGAATCGATGGGATCAGGTAATAAGCCAAAGTATGCATCATTATTGGACAAAAAGTAGGTATAAGTAAGAGTTCTCAGAGATGGCAGAGAGTCATAGAGGTTTACAGCATGGAAACAGGCCCTTCAGCCCAACTTGTCCATGCCCTCCTTTTTTGTTAACCACTAAGCTAGTCCCAATTACCCGCGTTTGGCCCATATCCCGCTATACCCACCCTACCCATGTAACTGTCTAAATACTTCTTAAAAGACAAAATTGTACCCGCCTCTACGACTACCTCTGGCGGCTTGTTCCACACACTCACCAACCTCTGTGTGAAAGATTTGCTCCTCTGGGCACTTTAATGTCTCTCCCCTCTGATCTTAAACCTATGCCCTCTAGTTTTAGACTCCCCTACCTTTGGAAAAAGATGTTGACTATCTAACTGATCTATGCCTCTCATTATTTTATAGACTTCGATAAGATCACCCCTAAGTCTCCTGCGCTTCAGGGAAAATAGCCCCAGTCTATCCAGACTCTCCTTATAACTCAAGCCATCAAGTCCCGGTAGCATCCTAGTAAATCTTTTCTGCATTCTTTCTAGTTTAATAATATTCTTTCTATAATAGAGTGACCAGAACTGTTCACTGTATTCCAAGTATGGCCTTACCAATGTCTTGTACAACTTCAACAAGACGTCCCAATGCCTGTATTCAATGTTCTGACCAATGAAACCAAGCATGCCGAATGCCTTCTTCACTCTGTCCACCTGTGACTCCACTTTCAAGGAGCTATGAACATGTACCCCTAGATCTCTTTGTTCTAGTAAATCTTTTCTGCACTGTTTCTGCACTCTTCCTAGTAATGTCAGTGAACCATCAACTAGATGGTTCAGGCCAGTCAGGATTTTCCGGTGACAGAGGTGAGTTGCCATTGGCTGGTGGGTTCCCTGGTGGCGTGGCTGGTGGGAAATGGAAATAGCCATTGCCGTCGGTGAGATCGGAAGATCCCGCCAATGGCAGCCAATGGCGAGGCGCCTCTGCCACTGGAAAATCTGCTCCGGAGAGAACGGAAAATCTCAGCCTGCATTTGGTGAGCAATTCAGGGCATACATTCAGGTTACAGAAGAGAGCTGATAATTATCTAATTTTACAATCTTCAGTGAATGTGCTACATCATGAGCTTCACTGTCAACACAGTGATTGACAGGGGCACAGGACACAAGGGGCAGCACAGTGGCACAGTGATTAACACTGCTGCCTCATAGCGTCAGGGACCCGGGTTCGATTCCCAGCTTGGATCATTGTCTGTGTAGAGTTTGCATGTTCTCCTCATATCTGCGTGGGTTTCCTCCGGGTGCTTTGGTTTCCTCCCACAGTCCAAAGGTATGCATGTTAGGTGGATTGGCCATCCTAAATTCTCCCTCAATGTATCCGAACAGGTGTCAGAGTGTGGCGACTAGGGGATTTTCACAGTAAGTTCATTGCAGTGTGAATGTAAGCCCACCTGTGACTAATAAATAAACTGAAAAAAAAAATAGTGCAGAATCTGAAGCCAAAATCACCTATCTAATCCAGAATCACCAATGAATTGCAGTCAGAATATGTTTTAAAAGTAACAGCACTATAGAGGTTACAGCAGCTGATAACTTTTCAGAAGTCCTGTTCAGTGGAGTGCAGACTCCAGAGACTTTCCTCACAAGGGTTCATAGAGTTGAAGTAATCATATCAGTCTAATAAAAATTCCTACCAGAAATCTCTGGTGCAGCGGACATGAGAGGAAGCAGCATAAAGTGTAACTGTCATCTCCCACATCTGCCAGAGCTGGAAATATATCAGGAAAAATATATCAGTGCTGAAACCTACAAAATTGTCTGACTTGAAAGTCACCGGGTTCAAACACATGAGGAAAATTCCTCTATACTGATAGTTTAATCCTTTAGTGCTGGAATGATCCTGAACAAAAAGACAGAAGCCAAAATATTGCCGTTGGTGTTGAGCCATATTGCTGTGACCAATAATTAGCAATGTGAGAACTTATTTGCTTCCTATCCATTTCCTGCACTTAGCAAGGTAGAGAAATAGGCTGGTGTGGGGAGAGGATTCCAGGGACCAGGCAACTGACATTCTGGGCACCAGTGAAAAATTGGGAATGCTCAAGAGGCCAGAATTAAATGAGCGCAGAGATCTCGGAGGATGGGGGTCTGAAGATTTCAAAGATAGGAAGGGGTGAGGCCATGGGGGAATTTGGAAAAAAAGTAACATAATTAGCAACGTGCCATCTATAAGTGAAGATATCTTCCCACAGAAACGTATCTGTTCCCTTTAAAGGATTGTAGTGATTCTGTACTCACTGCAGATCTCTGCAACACTTCCCTATGAACGAGCGTAGCATCAGAGCTGGCTGAATAACCAAAGACCCTGACTGATTGCTGTCTGAAGCTTACTGGTTTTATACTCTACTTGCTATGTCTGAACACAGGTTTGCTTCACAATGCCTTTGATTTGATTTGATTTGATTTGATTATTGTCACATGTATTAACATACAGTGTAAAGTATTGTTTTCT
This sequence comes from Mustelus asterias, assembly GCF_964213995.1. NCBI lineage: Eukaryota > Metazoa > Chordata > Chondrichthyes > Carcharhiniformes > Triakidae > Mustelus > Mustelus asterias. The sequence continues at coordinate 160,603,176 of NC_135801.1, read as the reverse complement.
GCGCGCTACACAGACCGAGCATACCATTCATATAGAAGGAAACGAGAGTGTGCAGAATGTAGTGCTACAGCCATAGCTAACGTGTAGAGAAAGATCAACTTAATGCAAGGTAGGTCCATTCAAAAGTCTGACAGCAGCAGGGAAGAAGCTGTTCTTGAGTCGGTTGGTACGTGACCTCAGACTTTTGTATCTTTTTCCCGACGGAAGAAGGTGGAAGAGTGAATGTTCAGGGTGCGTGGGGTCCTTAATTATGCTGGCTGCTTTGCCGAGGCAGTGGGAAGTGTAGACAGAGTCAATGGATGGGAGGTTGGTTTGCGTGATGGATTGGGCTACATTCACAACCTTTTGTAGTTCCTTGCGGTCTTGGGCAGAGCAGGGGGCAAACCAAGCTGTGATACAACCAGAAAGAATGCTTTCTATGGTGCATCTGTAAAAATTGGTGAGAGTTGTAGCTGACATGGCAAATTTCCTTAGTCTTCTGAGAAAGTAGAGGCATTGGTGGGCTTTCTTAACAACAGTATCTGCATGGGGGGACCAGGACAGGTTGTTGGCCCATTTCGCCCTGGTAAATGCTGCCACTCCCATTTCTCGCCCGTTGTATTCTAAGGGCAAAGCTTTATAGTTCTAATTGTAATAACTCATGGATATTTTGTTCACTTATCTGCCTTGAATGTTAAGAACTGCTGATTTTATATGGATTGGCACTTTCATTACAATAACAGACAAAGGAATGTTTAACACGTGCTGAGTTTTCTGTGCAAGAATTATTTTGGAGTTTTCTGTTTCCTGCCCTGGTTCAGTCTTTGTAACTGCTGTGTTGGAGAAAGATGAGCAGACACTCATCAGTCTGTTAATGTCAGAATCAAAGATAGATTAGAGGTCACTCTGGACTCTGACTTTATCAACAAGCTCGAGGTGGAACCATGGAGCAGCGTGGCTGGAATCTGATTAACTGAAGAATTTGGGAAAACTGGGCCCTGAGACTGCTGTTTGTTTTGGTCCAATCAACAATATTATCTCTCATTCCTTCACAAACATGGGCATGTTTACTTAGAATTGGATAATGAGAATAATAAACATTGTAAGGCAGCTGTCATGAACAGTACCTACACCATCTGATTTTGTGTCAGAATCAGATATTTGTCTAACTCCCCACAAGATAAGTTCCACATTAGATTTTAAATTAAATTAAAAGCCAGAACTTTCAACATGGGTAGACAGCAGTTCTGGTGTAATGTATTCAGATACTTCCTTCAGAAAAAGCTTGTTCCGTAGAATCCCTGCAGTGCAGAAAGAGACCATTCAGCCCAGTGTGTCTGCACTGACTCTCCGAAAGAGTATCTTACCCAGATCCAATCCGCCCCATCCCCGTACATTTACTATGGCTAACCCACCTCATCTACACATTTTTACACAATTAGGGACAATTTAGCATAGGCAATCAACCTAACCCATACATCTTTGGAGTGTGGGAGGAAACCATAGCACCTGGAGGAAACCCACGCAGACGCGAGGAGAACGTGCAAACTCCACACAGACAGTCACTCAAATCGAACCTGGGTCCCTGGTACTGTGAGGCCACTGTAAGCATTGCACTGCGCTCTCTTTGGTGAGGGCATCTCTTCAACATCTCTTTGTGCTAATGGCCAGCATCAACGTAAAACAAATCTTCAGTCCTCTGCCATTTTCCACATATGTGGTTCAATTTTGCATTCAGCAGAGTGATACTGTTGATATTGGGCTAATTTATTTATTTCCCATTTTAGTCCTTACACAACTGTTCTGCATTATTCCATTGATGAGCATACATGCGCAATGTCTCATGCTAATGCACAACTCACTGTGAATTGAGAAGTAAACAGTATCTCACAATTAAAACACACCTGGGCCTGAATTTTCAGGATGGCAAGCACTCGACACACATTATCTGGAGAGTCAGTGGAGAATGCATCCCTACCGACTCCAAAAACATGGCATGCTCAATTCAAGGTGAGGTACGAGGGGGATATCTTGTTGTCGGGGATAGACTTGGGGGGGTGGGGGGGGGAGCCACAGTTCACCAGTCTCTGAGGGCATGGTGCCCACAGTCTGAAAGAACCTTCCCACCTGAGATCAAGGGTGAGAATTTTTTCTGTTTCCCATCTTCAGTCATCGAGTGCCCGCCATCCTAAAAGTTAAGGGTGGGCAGGAAAGAGCTCTTAAGTGCCCACCAAAGGCCTTAAATTGGGGCATGGGTGGGCTTCCCATCTGAGGCCGTGTTTGCTCCCCTGTATACTTGTGTCCAGGTCAGAGTGTTTGTGATCCCATAGGGAATCCCATCCATGCTATTTTACACTTATTTTACACTTTTACAGCATAAAATTTCACCACAGCGTGAGATTCTGACATGAAGCAAAGTTTTAAAGTTTATTTATTTATTAGTCACAAGTAAAGCTTACATTAACACTGCAATGAAGTTACTGTGAAATTCCCCTAGTCGCCACATTCCGGTGCCTATTCGGGTCAATGCACCTAACCAGCACGTCTTTCAGAATGTGGGAGGAAACTGGAGCATCCGGAGGAAACCCACGCAGACACAGGGAGAATGTGCAAATTCCACACAGACAGTGACCCAAGCCAGGAATTGAACCCAGGTCCCTGGCGCTGTGAAGCAGCAGTGCTAACCACTGTGCTACCGTGTCATCCTAAGCTGCCCAAACATCTTCCATGCTGCAATGGGAGGAATGTTGCATTGCTTGTACAGTCAGGATCATCCTGACTGCAACAGAGAAAGAGAGTTTTCATGAGAATGAAACGCAAACAAGACCGAATGATCATAATGTGAGGTTAAAGAGAAATAAGTATGCCTTTGTGCAATCTGAGGTAGAATAATGATAGAATCAAGGAAGGACAGTGACTGTCCTTTTCTCAGTATGAATACAGCATTGAATATTGCAATTAATTAGAGGAAGATCTCATTCATCCACAGTCTCATTTACCAAAGGAGGATTATGAAGGTGAAATCTTCACAACAGGAATAATAGATGATGACTTTTCAATTCCAGCAACTGAAATTGCAGCCATATCTCAGAAACATTCTATGTTGAAAAGAATTTACGAAATAGTCAGAATCATAGGGCACAATCTTACTGCCTGTTCACGCTGCGCTCCTGCTACAGCGAATATGGAAAATTTGTTGAAAAGCCAAATCCCCATTCACTGCAGCGGGATGGGAAAATCCCACTGGCGAGAACGGTCGGAAAATTCTGGCCATAGAGTCATAGGGCGGAACTTTCCCAAAAACCTTCTAAGTCTCGTAGGGTCATCCACTACAGAAGAGGGCAGCATGGTGGCACAGTGGTTCGCACTACTGCCTCATGGCGCCAGGGACCCAGGTCCGATTCCAGGTTTGGGTCACTGTCTGTGTGGGGTTTGCAGCTTTTCCCTGTGTCTGCGTGGGTTTCGTCCGCATGCTCCGGTTTCCTCCCACAGTCCAAAAAGACGTGCTGGTTAGGTGCATTGGCCATGCTAAACTCTCTCAGTGTACCCGAACAGGTGCTGGAGTGTGGCAACTAGGGGATTTTCACAGTAACTTCATTGCAGTGTTAAGGTAAGCCTACCTGTGACACTAATGAATAAATAAATTTAAGTAAATAAAGAGACCCTTCAGCCCATTGGGTCTGTACCAACAAAACTACACTAACCCCACTTTCCAGCACTTGGCCCATAATCTTGAAAGTTATAACATTTCAACTGCTCATCCGTGTAGTTTTTAAATGTTATGAGATTTCCTGCCTCTACTTTACTCCCAGGCAGTGCATTCCAGACTCCCACCACCCTCCAGGTGAAAAGAAATCCTCAAATCCCCTCTAAACTTCCTGTCACTCATCTGAAAATTATGCCCCCTCATTATTGACCCTTCAACCAAGGGGAACAGCTACTTCCTATCCACGCTGTCCATACTCCTCATAATCTTATATACCTCCATCAGGTGTCCTGCCATTAACTGAATGCTGTCTTGTCTTGTTACTCCTTCCAAAGTGCATCACCTCACACTTTTCTGGGTTAAGTGCCACCTGACTAACCTTCTATATCTACCTGCAACCTAAGACCTTCTTCCTCACTATTAACCACACTGCCAATTCTCATGTCATCCACAAAATTACTTAACATCGCGCTATATTCTCATCTATCTTGTTTATATATATCACAAACAATAAGGGACTTAACACTGATCCCTGTGGTATGCCACTGGACACCGGCCTCAGGTCACACTAACAGCCTTCCACTACCACGTTCTATCTCCTACCACTAAGTTGGTATTGGATCCAACTTGCAAAGTTGCCCTGGATCCCATGTGCTTTTACCTTCTTTATTAGTCTCATATGGGACGATGTCAAAGGCTTTGCTGAAATCCACATAAATGACATCAACTGCACTACCCTTAGCTATACGCCCGAACACTTTCTCGAAAAATCCAATTACATTTGTTGGCATGATCTCCCTCTGACAAAGCATGCTGACCAGCCTTGCTCACACCTTGCCTCTCCAAGTGGAAATTGATTCTCTCTTTCAGAAATTTCTCCAATAGTTATCCCTACCACCTTTCTTGAAAAGTGAGACCACACTGGCTGTTCTCCAATCCTCTGTCCCACTCACCTGGCGAAGGAGCAGCGCTCCGAAAGCTTGTGTGGCTTTTGCTACCAAATAAACCTGTTGGACTTTAACCTGGTGTTGTTAAACTTCTTACTGTGGTGACCTCCCCTGTGGCCAGAGAGGAATTGAAAATGTGGGTCACAGCCCCTGAAACCTCCTCCCTTGCCTCCCACTCCAAAAAAAAAGACCTCTTCCTGAGAGTAATTTGCTTCTTCTCCTCACAAGAATTTTATGTGTTCTTCTTTCTGTCTCTTTCTGCTTTCTCTTTGTGTCTGCATCTGTTCATTGATTACCTCCACCCTCCAGCTCCTCTGGCTGTGGCACTCCATTGTTTCTGCTTTGTGTCTGCCTGTTGCATGGCTTCTTTCTGAACTTCCTTCTTATTGGTAATGCTTCAAGATGAAGGATTGCCAGGTCACATGGACCAGAATTTCTTATCACCCAATGTAATTATAATTGATCCCTTTAGAATTCATGCACACAGTTTATCCTTTTTGAACATTCTTAAAAACAAATAGGGATTCCACATGCCGTTTTAGGAAAATACAAGTGTTTCTTACTATATTGCATGCAGGTCAAAGGTCATCACTGCATGCATCAAATGCGGTTACAGAGTGTTTGTATCTAGCTCTTTAAGTGATAGGATTCTGATAGAACTCCATACTAAACACACAGGAGTAGTCAGTATGAAATCAATAGCAAAATGATTTATTATTGCCTTGGTCCAGACAATGGTCTAAAATCAGTAGAAAGTAAATGTAGAGACTGCAAAGCTCTAAGGTGCAAGGGGATTTGGGTGTACTAGTGCATGAATCACAAAAGGCTAGCATACAGGCACAGCAAGTAATTAAGAAAGCTAATAGAAAGTTATTGTTTATTGTGAGGGGAATTGATTACAGAGATAGGAATGTTATGCTTTGGTAGGACTAATTTAAATGTGGATTACAGGGTCAAAGGTAGGGTTCTGAAGACTTTGGAGGAACAGAGAGATCTTGGGGATCATATCCACAGATCTCTAAAGGTTGCCACTCAAGTGGGTAGAGCTGTGAAGAAGGCCTATAGTGTGTTAGCTTTTATTAACAGGGGGTTGGAGTTTAAGAGCCGTGGGGTTATGCTGCAACTGTACAGGACCTTGGTGAGACCACATTTGGAATATTGTGTGCAGTTCTGGTCACCTCACTATAAGAAGGATGTGGAAGCGCTGGAAAGAGTGCAGAGGAGATTTACCAGGATGCTGCCTGGTTTGGAGGGTAGGTCTTATGAGGAAAGGTTGAGGGAGCTAGGGCTGTTCTCTCTGGAGCGGAGGAGGCTGAGGGGAGACTTAATAGAGGTTTATAAAATGATGAAGGGGATAGATAGAGTGAACGTTCAAAGACTATTTCCTCGGGTGGATGGAGCTATTACAAGGGGGCATAACTATAGGGTTCGTGGTGGGAGATACAGGAAGAATATCAGAGGTAGGTTCTTTACGCAGAGAGTGGTTGGGGTGTGGAATGGACTGCCTGCGGTGATAGTGGAGTCAGACACTTTAGGAACATTTAAGCGGTTATTGGATAGGCACATGGAGCACACCAGGATGATAGGGAGTGGGATAGCTTGATCTTGGTTTCAGATAAAGCTCGGCACAACATCCTGGGCCGAAGGGCCTGTTCTGTGCTGTACTGTTCTATGTTCTATGCTTCAGTTGCACAGAACATAAGAACTAGGAGCAGGAGTAGGCACTTTAGCCCCTCAAGGCTGCTCCGCCATTGAATACGATAATGGCTGATCTCATCTTGACCTCAACTCCACTTACCTGCCCATTCACCATAGCCCTTCAAACCCTTACTAATCAAAAATCTGTCCACCTCCTTAAATTTACTCAATGTGCCCACATCCACCACATTCTGGGGTAGTGAATTCCATAGACTCACTACCCTTTGAGAGAAATAATTTCTCCTCATCTCGATTTTAAATTTGAGCCATGTATTCATCTCTCTAATTTTATGTACCCTATGCCTATTTGCACGTGACTCAGGTAATAAGCTGGAGATTATAACCTTGGAGGTTCTGTTCTTCAATTCAGTGCCTAACTTCTCATGCTGCCTACAAGTGAAACTCAGAGGCTGAAGGATGCCCCAGACAGAGACTGAGGTAGGAATCCACCTTGCTCTCCTGTTCCTCCTGCTCCTCGTCTTCCCGACCCATTCCTCTAGCAAGGATCCGGTGACTATGTCCTGGCTTTCTCGTGGTGACTTTCATAAGATGTCCTATGAGGGAGAGTGTCACAGCATCCATTCTTTTTTTGGTGACGACCTCTTTGGATTTCGGTGGAGTCTTGACAAAGTGTTTCAAAGCCTTTACAAACCTTGATCAACAAATGAACAGTAAAAGGTGAAATACCTTTAAGTAGCACGCAAAATCATCTGCAATGACTTGTTCCCTCCTGTTAAGTTGGCCGCTGCTAGGGAAGATTGGTAAGCCAAATGATATCCATTCAAATGGCCGGCAGACCCTTTAATGCATGTCAGCAGGCAGCTGAATTATCAATCAGACCCTCAATGGCCCATTGGGCAGCCATTACTCGCTCTGGCATCAGATCCTTTACCAAGTTACTGCCTTGTGTTAAACACAGGATAAACCAATTTTGCATCGTAAAACCCGATCTTGGTCATTTCTTTACCTCTTTAACATTTAAAATATTCAGACAAAACCGCCTTCAAGTGATCCCATTGCACAGTTTGATAAACAGCAGGAAGGTGTTCCCTATATCCTAGTCAATAATTAATGCTCAACAGCTCTTAAACACTTTGTGAAGGTCATGGGATGTGAAGGTATTTCTAAATGCAAATTCTTTCTTTAAAAGCCATTGATAATAGGAGGTAAAACTTAAGGACTTAAAACTTACTGTTTTAATGTAAAAAAAAAGGCGCGTGATCGATTCACCTATTTTTATATCCTGTTTTTGGTCAGTATAATAGGGTCAATGTTACAAAAGCACGCTGTCATTGGGAGATTCCTAGCTACAAGGAAATTGCCAGCATTCTGCCATAATCCTTCAGTCATTAATGTTAATGAATGGAGAATCATAGGTAACATGCTGATAATTGCCGAGACCACAGCTTCTGGCTAACAGCATGTATTGAGGAAATTGTCTCTATTTTTGTTACCGATGTACCCTTAATAATGAAGAACAATCACAACTCTTGTGATGAATATACTTTGGAAATTGTGCTCACTGGAAAGATGTTTAATCATCCTTAGTGCTTAATTGATTAGGTACTTTGCAGCTATTATTGTTGTTAGTTGCATTTTGTGGTATTAATTAATCCCAAATCAGTTTCCTTCAGTGACTCTGTAAAATGCAGCATAATATTGCACAAAAAATGTTTTAGATTCAGTACCATTTATGTCCAAAGTTAGCTATTCTCAGCTGGGTGCAAGTCCGCTCATAGATGATCGATGCACTGCTGTACTAATGGGGATAAAATCAGCTAGGTTTCCTGCTTTGATAGTGGAGGTGGTGATGTAGTGTTAATGATACTGGGTAGTAATTCAGACACTTGTTACTGCCCTGGGAGCAAGGCTTCAAATCCCACCATGGTAGCTGGTGGATTTTAAATTCAGTTAATAAATCTGGAATATAAAGCTAGTCTCAGTGATAGTGACTATGAAACTATCATTGATTGTTGGAAAACTAATATCCTTGAGGGAAGGAATTCCTTCATCCTTACCTGATCTGGTCTTGGCTCTATGTGCTGTAGTTGACTCTTATCTGCTCCCCTTAATAAGTCACTTAATTCAAGGGCAATGAGGGAGGGGCAACCAAAGCTGATCTTATCAGCAATGCCCAAATCCCATGAAAGAATAAAAAAAACTCATTCAGTGACCACTGCTCACAAGTGTTTGTTCTTTAGAGGGATACGGTCCCCGGAAAGATAGGGGGTTTTAGTTCAGTCAGGCAGCATGGTTGGTGCAGGCTGGGGAGGGGGGCCGAAGGGCCTGTTCCTGTGTTGTAATTTTCTTTGTTCTGAGTGTACTTATGGGGAAAGTACTGGAAGATCTAGCTCAGCGATACCGCACCTCATGAAAAAATAAGTCTCCTGATGCTCCTTGTGTAACTCAAGGAGCATGATGAACCTCGGCTGCATAGCTGAGGACGTTGAGGAACGCAGTATCTACAAAACTGCAGCAGTGTCTTCAAGAGAAAGGCAGAAAAAAGTGAAAATAATTGGAAAACAAATTACCGGTAATGATAGCCACATTAAATAAATAACAACAGCAAGCTTTAACTGATCAATTAAACTAATTGTTAAGCGTAAAATACTGTAACCACTTATTTCCACCATTTTTCTAACTACTGACATGCATACAATAGCTTCAGCTGAAATAAAAGCAAAAAATTCTGGAAATACTCAGCAGGTCAGGCAGATCTGTGGAGCGTTAATATTTCAGGTCAATGTTCTTTCATTGGAACCAAAGAAAGGTAGAAATGTAAAAGATGTTAAGCCAGTAGAACGGTGAGAGGGGGCAGGAGAAACAAAGGGTGGAGGGCAGGAAAGATTACATAAGGACATAAGAACTAGGAGCAGGAATAGGCCATCTGGCCCCTTGAGCCTGCTCCGCTATTCAATAAGATCATGGCTCAGCTCCACTTACCCGCCCGCTCATCATAATTCCTTTACTGTTCAAACATTTATCTATCCTTGCCTTAAAAACATTCAATGAGGTAGCCTCAACTGCTTCACTGGCAGGGAATTCCACAGATTCACAACCCTTCACTTGTGTGAAGAAGTTTCTTCTCAACTCAGTCCTAAATCTGCTCCCCCTTATTTTGAGGCCATGCCCCCTAGTTCTAGTTTCACCTGCCAGTGGAAACAACTTCCCTGCTTCTATCTTATCTATTCCCTTCATAATCTTATATGTTTCTATAAGATCTCCCCTCATTCTTCTGAATTCCAATGAGTATAGCCCCAGTCTACTCAGTCTCTCCTCATAAGTCAACCCTCTCAACTCTGGAATCAACCTAGTGAATCGCCTCTGCACCCGCTCCAGTGCCAGTATATCCTTTCTCAAGTAAGGAGACCAAAACTATACACAGTGCTCCAGGTGTGGCCTCACCAGCACCTTGTCCAGCTGCAACATAATCTCGTTATTTTTAAACTCCATCCCTACAGCAATGAAGGACAAAACTCCATTTGCCTTCTTAATTACCTGCTGCACCTGCAAACCAACTCCTTGTAATTCATGCACAAGGACACCAAGGTCCCTCTGCACAGCAGCATGCTGCAATTTTTAACCATTTAAATAATAGTCCATTTTGCTGTTATTCTTACCAAAATGGATGACCTCACATTTACCAACATTGTATCCCATCTGCCAGATCAATGCCCACTCACTCAGACTATCTATATCCCTTTGCAGACTTTCAGCGTCCTCTGCACACTTTGCTCTGTCACTCACCTTAGTGTCATCTACGAATTTTGACACACTACACTTGGTCCCCAACTCCAAATCATCTATGTAAATTGTAAACAGTTGTGGTCCCAACACTGATCCCTGAGGCACACCACTAGTCACTGATTGCCAGAAAAACACCCATTTACCCCCACTCTCTGCTTTCTGTTAGTTAACCAATCCTCTATCCATGCTAATATATTACTCGTAATACGGTGCACCTTTATCTTATGCAGCAGCCTTTGGTGCGGCACCTTGTCAAATGCCTTCTGGAAATCCAGATACACCACATCCACAGGTTCCCCATTGTCCACTGCATTCATAATGTTCTCAAAGAATTCCACCAAATTAGTCAAACATGACCTGCCCTTCATGAACCCATGCTGTGTCTTTCCAATGGGACAATTTATATCCAGATGTCTCGCTATTTCTTCCTTGATGATAGATTCAAACATTTTCCCTGCTACAGAAGTTAAGCTAACCGGCCTATAGTTACCTGCCTTTTGTCTACCTCCTTTTTTAAATAGTGTAGATTAAGATTAAATGGCAAAAGATTCCTGCAGCTAAATAGAGTGATAATGGTTAAAGAAATAGAGATGGTATCTATGGAGGCTTGAATGGCTGTATGTCAGCAATCTGAAAGCAAGGTGAAGGGATAAAGAAAGGCAAAAGCAAACCAGAACCAAAATTAAACATTGAACGAGATGAAGGCAGAGGTTAATATCTACAGTTGTTAAATTCGCAACTAGCTTGAAGTTTCACAAAACTAGAAGAGCTCTGTGCTTAGCCAAAATGGCATCGGAGTCCTGATTCTGGAAGTCCCACTCCCGAACCCAGTACCGGGGAGGAACAGTGATGGGTTGTAGTTTGCATATCCATGGTTCACAGAGAGAGCTACACATGTAGAAATATAGATGCCTTCAAACAGATGCAATTTTTACAACTGGGAAGGGGATTGTTCGGAGGTTGGGGGATTATGCATTTGGAGGCTGCAGAGGGAGAATCTCCAGAGGTGTGAGGTCAGTGACAGACCTGGGCACAAAGGCTTGATGTGTGCGAGTGTGGTCATGATCCATGGAGAGATTGCAGAAAGCATCAGAGATTTGATGTTCGCTCTCTGCTGGGTAGAGGTCCAAAGATGTGCAGGTTAGGTTGATTGGCCGTGCTAAATTGCCCCTTAGTGTCGGAGATTAGCAGGGTAACTACCTGGGAGTTACGGGGATAGGACCTGGGTAGGATTGTTGTCAGTGCAAGCTCAATGGGCTGAATGGCCTCCTTCTAAATGGTAGGGATTCTATGAAGATGTTCTATGAAGGTCAGTACGCCTGACAAAAACAGTGCCACACTTAGAATCATAGAATGTCTACAGTGTAGAAGGAGTCCATTCAGCCCATCATGTCTGCACCGACTCTCTGAAGGAATATCTTACCCAAGACTTTTGTCTCCACAAGGACCATGAGGTGGTCACTCCTACCAAACTGTCATGGACAGATTCATCTGTCCATGACAGGGCAATACGGAATGGGCGCCCAATTCTTTTCTCTGTTTACTGAGTGGGGGAGGGAGGAGGGGGTGAACAACCTTTGCACAAGGAGGAGCATTGTCAGCAAGACTTTCGATTTAAGAGGGCATAACCATCCTCCAGTTCTTGTGTGAGCTTTAATAATTAAATATTGAAGGTTCGTCTCCTGCTGTTTTTCCATCCTACTCAACGACTGAGGGTCAGCATCACCCCATTCAACTACAACTCACCACCATCCCACCCTCCCTGCCACCTGGCTCTGATCAACACCTCTCCCACTCCCCAAACTTTCTCTTTGGTTTCAGACCAGGTCTGAAACATTAAAATGGAGTCAAGCCAGGAAAATGTTTGGGAAGCACTAGTTTGAGTTGATTTTTGCAAGAAATGGGTAAAAGTGCAATCCTTATCCCAGGGTCAATCAGCAAGCATTTTTTTAGCAGATCATTCAAAAATAAGTGAAAAGATTTAACGAACCAATCAGCTGATGAAACAAACTCTGGAGCATTTCATCACTCAGGAAGAAAAGGGTATGAAAATAAATTGAGAAAACTTTGTTTCCAATAAATTCCCTATTTATTTCTCTCCTTGCAACCAAGGGATAATTTGGGCACTTCACAACAGTGTAAACACAAAACATCTGCTTCACAACGTGTTAAACATTGTCCCTGATTTTCACATCTATTGAAGTACAGTAGATGAATAAAAGAGATGCTTAATGTTCAAAGTTTTTTCATTAATGTCACAAATAGGTTTATATTAACACTGTAATGAAGTTCCTGTGAAAATCCCCTAGTTGCCATACTCCAGTGCCTGTTTGGGTACACTGAGGGAGAATTTAGCATGGTCAATGCACCTAACCAGCACATCTTTCGGACTGTGGGAAGAAACCGGAGCACCCGGAGGAAACCCACGCAGACAACGTGCATACTCCACACTGACAGTGACCCAAGCCAGGAATCGAACATGGGTCCTGATGCTGTGAGGCAGCAGTGCTAACCATTGTGCCAGCGTGCCGCCCCAGGTGGTTAAGCACTTAAGTCAAAATTACTTCCATTACTTCACTATGTGTGATATTGCTAAAATCAATAGGGCTGATGCTGATTTACTCCAGAATTGTCACTGAAGACTTGAAATATCCTCCTTGTCGAACATTTACTAATCAGTAGAGTGCTATGTCCTTGTATATTTACTCATGCTTAATAAAGCAGAGTCCCTTGTGATGGGGGAAGACAATTAGATGAGCAGAAATAAAACCATGAAATCTGAAATATTTAAATTATTGTGGGAATGATATTAATCCACATAGAGCGCATCTAGATATATTTTCTTACCTGGTAAAGCATCTATTTCATTTCAGGAATTTACATATTTCATTTGTTCCGAAGTTGTTTCAATGACAATGGAGCATCCAACCTAGTTCATGAGAACAAATTGACAAATCAGTAAGTGGCAGGAAAACGGTAAATTGGTCTGTTAGATGGCTTTTATTGATTTTTCAAGGTTAACACTTGAGGAACTCAATTTATGTTTATAGATGTCTTTCTGAAGCACAAGAGTCGATTCTGCATTTTCTAAAAATAACATTAGACAAGATTCTTGTTTTAAGGCCGGGACAGGTGTAATGATTTTAATCAGGCCTTTGTGGTTGACCTATTGGAGTATGAACTCTGTGATTAAGGATCCAATTGATGGGCCAATTAGGGAGTCTTTGCCTTGTATTTAAGTGAGATTGTCAGTTCCTCTGACACCTCCTGAGGTAGACTGCTAGCACTCTGTGTACTGCTGTTAGAGTTGTAAATAAAGGGATTTTGGTGAAGGGACTTCTGCCTCCGCAGACTTATTACAACAGGAATGGATTATTTCTAGGTCCAACCCCATGCAGCGTGGGCGTGAATGCAATTCCTGTTAGATTGGCCAATTAATGGTGCAGGGCATGCTCCAATGTCTGAGGGCTATAGGAGGTCCTCTGGCAGTCAGAGAGCTGTCGTTTCCCAATACACATAGGGTAGAAAGTTGCCACCATGGAGGCTTTCACTCAGCATGTTTAAACTCTTTTATAATACAAATGGCCACAGATGCCAGACCACGTTTGTGGAGGGGAATGCTTAAATAGTGGAACGAAGCACAGGCCTCCCTGGTCTGCCACCAAAGACTGCCTCCTTTCACTGCACTGACACTGCAGGGGGCCCACTTGCTGACTGGAATATTCTAGTCAGTGTTGGAGAAGGGCCATGGCCTTCATTGCTCAATTGGCTACACATCCTTTGCGAACAGATCTTACCTCCATCCCGGCCTCAGTAACAATGGCCTGGAAACAGGACCATGCTGTTGGGGTAGGGAGTAGGTGGAGGCATCCTTCCTGTCCAGCATGTTTAAGAGATGGGCCTGAATTTTCCGTCCATCGGCTGCATGTGCTTGGGGGGGTCTTGGAAACGGGCTTGAAACGTGCTTCTGGCCAAGAACGACCCCAGAATGCAATTTCATACTGGCTGGCCAAGTAACAGGCATCCAGCTTGAGACACTTGCTGGGAAAGACTGCTGCCGGAGAGAGGGCGGGCGTCGAGAAAAGGGAGGGTGCTGATTGACGCTTCCAATGTGCTCTCTCAGTGGGACAACCACTGCAGAGCGTGTCTCAGGGACATGTCAAAAATAAATAGTGATGGAAAAATAGCAATGGGCGTGGCACAGTGGTTAGCACTGCTGCCTTGCAGCGCCAGGGACCCAGGTTCAATTCCCGGCTTGGGTGGAATCTGCACATTCTCCCCATGTCTGCATGGGTTTTCTCCAGGTACTCCGGTTTCCTCCCACAGTCCAAAAGACGTGCTGGTTAGGTGCATTGGCCATGCTAAATTCTCCCTCAGTGTACCCGAACAGGCACCGGAGTGTGGCGACTAGGGGATTTTCACAGTAACTTCATTGCAGTGTTAATGTAAGCCTACTTGTGACACAAATAATAAATAATCTTAAAACTTATGCAAAGAGTGTCTAGGTAGCACATTCAGACAACCTTTAAATTTTATTCCAGTCTTGACATTTCATTGCGCGCTGAATCGAGGTGGAAGTTAAAACCGAAAGGCCGCCTGGCCAATCAACCTGCCCGCCAACCGTAAAAGGTGACGAACCACAACAAATTGACTCCGCCTCTCGATGGGCTAAATTCATTGCCAGCAGGCACATTTCCAACTCTCATACCTGCCCAGCGGCTAAAATGTTGCTTGAGTGTCCAATGGTTTCACACACTTCGGAGTCAAGCACACGCCCACCCAAGTAACATAAAATTGTGGCCATGGTGTTAGTTGCAATGTCCTGACTGACTCACTATCAGGAAAGCAGCATCACAAGCTGCCTCCTCGACATATTTCTGGCGCTGACCTGCTCAAACCCGCAGCAGAGGTATGTGCATGCACCATTCGTGTCGGTATGGCGTTGGACCAAACTTCACGACCATAATTCACCATAACCAGAGCTTAACAACATCTCAATAAATGCAACCAATTAAAGCTGATTTACCCACATTCCTTTCAGTTGTAAAATGCACATGAATGAACACGTAAAATAGAAGCTCTTGAAAATAAACCATTTCTAAAACTCAATGCAGTTTATGTTTGAAATTTGGTTAAGTGAAGCTGGGGGTTGTTGGCTGCAGGGCAGAGCAAGTTAAGGGCAGACTTAATAAAACTGTACAAAATTTTGAAGAGCTTGAAAGTACAAATAAAGAATTTCCATGGGCAATCATAGAATCATACCGTGCAGAACAGGCCCTTCAACTCATCAAGTCCACACCAACACATTAGAAACATCTGAACCCTCACCTAATCCCATCTGCCAGCACTTGGCCCATAGCCCTGCATGTTATGATGTGCCAAGTGCTCATCAATCCAGAAGACACAGATTCAAGTTAATTGGCAAAAGAACCAGCAGGGAAGTAAGGATTTTTTTTTGTTATGATCTAGAAGGTACAGACTGAAAAGATGAATCAATGTTAATTTTCAAAGGGAACTTTGATAAATACCTGAAAAGAAAAAAATCAGAACTATGTGGAAAGAGCTCGGTGATTGGAACTTTAAAAAAAATATTTCATGAGATGTAGGTGTTACTGGCAAGGTCAGCATTTGCTGCCTGTCCTTAATTACTCTTGAACTGAGTGGCTTGCTTGGCCATTTCAAAGGGCAGTGAAGAGTCAATCACATTGATGTGGGCCTGGCGTCACATATAGGCCAGACAGGATAACAGTGGCAGATTGCCTTCCCTAAAGGGAACCAGATGGGTTTTTATAACAATCAGTGATGTTTGTAATGGTCACCATTACAGAGACCAGCTTTATATTCCAGATTTATGAATTTACTTTATATTCCACCAGCAGCCATAGTGGTATTCTGAACCAATGTCCTCAGAACATTAGCCTGGGCCTCTGGATCAATAGTCTCAAAGTAAAGTAAAGTTTATTTATTAATCACAAGTAAGGTTTACATTAACACTGCAATGAACTTATTGTGAAATTCTGCAAATCGCCACACTCCGGCGCCTGTTTGGGCAATGCACCTAACCACCAAATTTTCAGACTGTGGGAGGAAACCGGAGCACCCGGAGGAAACCCACGCAGACACGGGGAGAACGTGCAAGCTCCACACAGACAGTGACCCAAGCCGGGAATACAAAGCCAGGTCCCTGGAGCTGTGAGGCAGCAGTGTTAACCACTGTGCCACCTTGCCGCCAATCTAGTGACATTAGCATCACGCCACTATTTCCCCTTAATTGGTTAGTTCTTTCAAAAAGTCAGCATCGGCACAATGGACCGTATGGCCTCTCCTCTGTTTATGGGCTTACGATGCAGTGATTTTACCTCCTCCAGCTGCCAGGAATGGGCAGCCGCACCGTTCAAACTACACCTGAGGACTCATCAGCTTGTTACCACTTAGATTTTATCTAATGTCATGGAGGTTTACAGCATGGAAACAGGCCCTTCGGCCCAACTTGTCCATGCTGCCCCTTTTTCTTTTAACCACTAAGCTCGTCCCAAATAGAGTCATCGAGGTTTATAGGTTAATGTGACCATAGCTATTTTTCAGTTGGAATGATCATCTGATTGATTCAGGGAGGAGTCTCATTAATATGTATGAATCATAGTCCGATGATGTTATTTGGGCCCCAATGATATTTTAACTGCCAATAAAGACATAACTTCACCGTGGTCACCTATCTCATTTCTCTATCTCTGTTCTGCTGAAAGGTGATGCCCTGTTATGCAAGCATTTGGTTTTCTCTTGTGGAAGTCAGGAACAATGAGAGTGGCCCTTCACATGCAAGGTAATCATCTTGTTGTGGTGGGAGATTTTAACTTTTCCTATATTGACTGGGACTCATTTAGTGTTAGGGGCGTGGATGGGGCAGAGTTTATAAGGAGCATCCAGGCGGGCTTCTTGAAACAGAATGTAGATAGTCCAACTAGTAAAGGGGCCATACTGGGCATGGTATTGGGGAATGAGCCTGGCCAGGTGGTCGATGTTTCAGTAGGGGAGCAGTTCGGGAAAAGTGACCACAATTCAGTAAGCTTTAAGGTACTGATGGATGAAGATAAGGGTAGTCCTCAAGTTAAGGTGCTAAATTGGGGGAAGGCTAATTACAACAATATTAGGCAGGAACTGAAGAATGTAGATTGGGGGCAGATGTTTGAGGGCAAATCAACATCTGGCATGTGGGAAGCTTTCAAGTGTAAGTTGATTGGGATTCAGGATCGGCACATTCCTGTAAGGATGAAGGATAAGTACGGCAAGTTTTGGGAACCTTGGATAACGAGAGATATTGTGAGCATAGTCAAAGAAAAAAAGAAAGCATTTGTCAAAGCTAGAAGGCTGGGAACACACGAAGCAAGTGTGGAATACAAGGAAAGTAGAAAGAAACTTAACCAAGGAGTAAGGAGGCTAAAAAGGGTCACAAAAAAGCATTGGCCAGCAAGATTAAGGAAAATCCCAAGGCTTTTTATACATATATAAAGAGCAAGAGGGTAGCCAGGGAGAGGGTTGGCCCACTCAAGAACAAGGGAGGGAATCTATGCATGGAGCCAGAGGAAATGGGCGAGGTATTAAATGAGTACTTTGCGTCAGTATTCACCAAAAGAGAAGGACTTGGTGGATGATGAGTCTGGGAAAGGATGTGTAGATAGTTTGAGTCATGTTGAGATCAAAAAGGAGGAGGTATTGGGGTTCTTGAGAAACATTAAGGTAGACAAGTCCCCAGGGCCTGATGGGATATATCCCAGAATACTGAGAGAGGCAAGGGAGGAAATTGCTGGGGCCTTGTGAGAAATCTTTGCATCCTCACTGGCTACAGCGGAGGTCCCAAAGGATTGGAGAATAGCCAATGTTGTTTCTTTGTTTAAGAAGGGTAGCAAGAATAATCCAGGTAATTACAAGCCAGTGAGCCTTACATTAGTGGTAGGGAAATTATTGGAGAGGATTCTTCGAGACAGGATTTATTCGCACTTGGAAGTAAGTGAACGTATTAGTGAGAGGAAACATGGTTTTGTGAAGGGGAGGTCGTGTCTCACGAACTTGATCGAGTTTTTCGAGGAAGTAACAAAGATGATTGATGAGGGTAGGGCAGTGGATGTTGTCTACATGGATTTCAATAAGGCCTTTGTTAAGGTCCCTCATGGCAGACTGGTACAGAAGGTGAAGTCGCATGGGATCAAAGGTTGGATTTGCGGATAGCAATGAGGACCATCAGAGGATACAGCAGGATATAGATCGGTTGGAGACTTGGGCGGAGAGATGGCAGATGGAGTTTAATCCAGACAAATGTGAGGTAAATGCGTTTTGGAAGATCTAACACAGATAGGAAATATACAGTAAATGGCAGAACCCTTAAGAGTATTGATAGGCAATGGGATCTGGGTGTGCAGGTACACAGGTCACTGAAAGTGACAATGCAGGTGGAGAAGGTAGTCAAGAAGGCATGCTTGCCTTCATCGGCCAGGGCATTGAGTTTAAAAATTGGCAAGTCATGTTGCAGCTTTATAGAACCTTAGTTAGGCCACACTTGGAGTATAGTGTTCAATTCTGGTCACCACACCACCAGAGGGATGTGGAGGCTTTGGAGAGGGTACAGAAAAGATTTACCAGGATTTTACCTGGTATGGAGGGCATTAGCTATGAGGAGAGGTTGGAGAAACTTGGTTTGTTCTCACTGGAACGATGGAGGTTGAGGGGCGACCTGATAGAAGTCTACAAGATTATGAGAGGCATGGACAGAGTGGATAGTCAGAAACTTTTTCAATTACTAGGGGGCACAGGTTTAAGGTGCGAGGGGCAAGCTTTAAAGGAGATGCACGAGGCAGATTTTTTACACAGAGAGTAGTGGGTGCCTGGAACTCGTTGCCGGGGGAGGTAGTGGAAGCGGATACGGTAGTGACTTTTAAGGGGCATCTTGACAAATACATGAATAGGATGGGAATAGAGGGATATGGTCCCCGGAAGGGTAGGGGGTTTTAGTTAAATCGGGCAGCATGGTTGGTGCAGGCTTGGAAGACCAAAGGGCCTGTTTCTGTGCTGTAATTATCTTTGTTCTTTGTTCTTTGCAAGCCTGAGCTTCTGCTGCCCACTCCGCTGCCCCCCCCCCCAATATATTTACAACAAAATAAACCCAGACCCATGGCTGATTTGAGTGCTACTGTGTTGCCTCTGGCTTGCCCTGTCTACCTCTGCTACCATTTAGCCAGCTGTTTCTTTCTGCCCATCTCAAGTATGCAGCTGGTCAGGGATGTGAACGAGGCCCAAAAGCACGGTCTTAATTTCAATGTGAAGAAAACTGGGCCATTCTTTTTTCAGCCCCTGAGTATTTTCTTTATTGCAATTTCTAGTCATCCACCATCGTGTAAAACTGCTTCTGGCCCTAAAGTTTGGCTTCTGCTTTCAGTCCGTGCTTTGATGATAATATTAAAGGGCATTCTTGTTTTTTCACTTCATCTTGTGTGTTTATATCTCGTTGCTTTTTTGTGATCATTAGCCATACATGATGTGCAGATCATGATGCAGAAAAGACTCCTCCACCCTAATTATAACGGTGGATAGGCTGAAAGGTCATTTTTAATTACAGTAATTTTTGTGTTCACTGAAGCAAAACTGCTGCAGTCAGATACTGTAGGGGTCCGTAAACGTAACACAAACACTTCTGTTATTCAAAGCTTTTGTGTCTTGTATAACTTAAAACGCAGTTGAAAACCAGAGATTAAGCACTGAACTATAAAACTGCATGAATGCCATTGATCTGCCACATGATACAGGAAGACAGCTCCAATTGGAAAGATCTTTCACAGATTTGCCTCCAAAATGGGCCAAAGAGTTTTTTTATTGCTCCCAGGAAATTGTAGGGTTATGTCGGCTTGGTGGGGAGAGATAGAGGCAATGATGTGACCTTGCCACGTGGCTTGGGATGTTAAGACAAGAAAAAATAGGGTCTGGAGTAAGCCATTTGGCCCCCTTGAGCCTCCTCTGCAATTCAATAGGATCATGGCTGATTAAACATTCTTCACATCCACTTTCCTGTCCTTTCCCCGTGATCCTTGATTTCCTTAGTAACCAAAAATCTATCTCGCTCAGCCTTAAATATGCACAATGACTCTACTCCCACAACTCTCTGTGGCCAGGAGTTCAAAAAACTCACAACATTCTGAGAGAAGAAATTTGTCCTCATCTTAGTCTTAAATTGATGCTCCTCTTTATTCTGAGGCTATGTCCTCTTGTCCTAGACTCTCCCAAGAGGGCAAACATCCTTTCAGCATTTACCCTGTCAATACCCCTTAATAATCCTATATGTTTCAGTGAGATCACCTCTCACTCTTCTAAATTCCACTGGATAGAGTCCCAACCTGTTTGACTTTTTCTCATAAAACAATCCCTCCAACCTGAGGATCATCCTCGAGAACCTTCTCTGAACTGCCTCCAATGAAATAATGGGAGGAATTTTCCTGTCCCAACTGCCACAGAATCATAGTGGGGGGGGGTGGGGGGGAGACACCATGCAAAGGGTTGGGATTACCAGTTCTTAGGGTGAGCGCAGCCGGAAAATCCCACCCAATATCTTTCCTTAAATAAAGGGACCAAAGCTGCTCACAGTACTCCAGATGTGGACTCACCAGTACCTTTGATTGAATTAATGGATCTATATAAATGCAAGTTGTTGTTGCCATCTTAGGACGGACCTGATGAAGCATCAGGTTTTGATTGCATATGTCTATATATTCACATACTCAACATTGTCTCAATAATTCTCAGCTTCCTACAGCCCACCTTCAAAAACTTTAATTATGTCTGGAAAGTTATGGCCGTTCGCGCAGGCGGGATTTTCCCATCCTGCTTCAGTGAACGGAGATTTAGCTGGGTGCCAAATTCTCCGACCTTGCCACAGCAGTAACGTGGCGTGAACAGCCGATAAGATTGCGCCCACTGCCTTTGATCACTTACCCTCAATTCTTTCCCATTCTGACAATTGTTTTTTTATGATCCTCTTGAAGTACACTTACTGTGCTAAAAGTACTGTATAAATCAAAGTTATTGTTAGAAAATCAGTTTAAATTTCAACAAAAGTTTAACATTCAAGCCAAGAATGAGAATGATTTAGATACCAGTACATCGAGGAATATTGGCTCTGCTGTTCACTGTTAGGATTCATCCCCTTCAAAGACCAGGAACACAGGTCACTGAGTAACACGAGTGAAATTGGGTAATCTAAATTACACCCTCTTTTTGTGCGTGTATTAACAATTTCCATAATCAAAAATTCATTCAATGCCCATTAGTATGCAAACAGCAAATTCTGTCTTGTTGCATGTGATGGCAACTTATTACACAACTCAACACCTCTGAAAGGATGGAATCTAATCTAGTTAAATACTTACATAACTGACAGTTTGTTATGAGGAGAACTGATAGGAGGAGAGACTGTTTCTACTGGAAGCTGTAGGTCACCCATGGTAACAGATATAAGATAACTTTCAAATGAAGTAAGGAAAGGGGTGTTTTTGTGCAGCAAGTTATTACAATCCAGAAAACATCACCTGAAAGGATTGAGGGAGCAGATTCAACAGTATCATTTGAAAGGAGACAGAATATTAACTTAATGGCAGATGGAGTTTAATCCAGACAAATGTGAGGTAATGCATTTTGGAAGGTCTAATACAGACAGGAAATATACAGTAAATGGCAGAATCTTTAAGAGTATTGATAGGCAAAGGGATCTGGGTGTACAGGTACACAAGTCACTGAAAGTGACAACGCAGGTGGAGAAGATAGTCAAGAAGGCATACAGCATGCCTGCCTTCATCGGCCAGGGCATTGAGTTTAAAAATGGTAAGTCATGTTGCAGCTTTATTGAACCTTAGTTAGGCCGCACTTGGAATATAGTGTTCAATTCTGGTCGCCACATTACCAGAAAGATGTGGAGGCTTTGGAGAGGATGCAGAAAAGATTTACCACGATGTTGCCTGGTATGGAGGGCATTAGCTATGAGGAGAGGTTGGAGAAACTTGGTTTGTTCTCACTGGGATGACGGAGGTTGAGGGGTGACCTGATAGAAGTCTACAAGATTATGAGAGGCATGGACAAAGTGGATAGTCAGCTTTTTCCCAGGGGGCACAGGTTTAAGTTGCGAAAGGCAAGGTTTAAAGGAGATATACGAGGCAGATTTTTTACACAAAGGGTGGTGGGTGCCTGGAACTCGCTGCCGAGGGAGGGAGTGGAAGTGGACACGGTGGTGGCTTTTAAGGGGCGTCTTGACAAATACAGGAATAGGATGGGAATAGAAGGATATGGTCCCTGGAAGGGTAGGGGGTTTTAGTTCAGTCGGGCAGCATTGTCGGCACAGGCTTGGAAGGCCGAAGGGCCTGTTCCTGTGCTGCAGTTTTCTTTGTTCTTTGTTCTTTCTTTAAAAATGGATTATTTGGAGGGCTTTGGTTAAGAAACAGGGAAGTGTGACTTTTTGGGAAGCCCTTTCAAAGCTGGCACAGACACGCTGAATGAATTCTTAATAATTCTGTATGAAAAACTGTTTTTTGATTTTGTAAAAAAACCATAAGGAAAGGAACATTTTCCTGCAATGCAACCCATTACACACTCCTTCACTCAGCAGTATCTCAAAGCAACCTGCTGGACTTTCCCTCAATTAAGGCTGGTTTGTGTGATGGACTGGGCTTTGTCAATTCTTGCAGTCTTGGGCAGAGCAGGAACCATACCAAGCTGTGATACAACCAGAAAGAATGCTTTCTATGTGGGGCATCTGTAGGAGTTGGTGAGAGACATAGTGGATATGCCAAGTTTCCTTAGCCTCCTGAGAAAGTAGAGGCATTAGTGGACTTTCTTAACTATTGCGCCAGAGTGGAGGGACCAGGACAGGTTGTTGGTGATCTGGACACCTAGGAACTTGAAGCTCTCGACCATTTCCACTTCATCCCCATTGATGTAGACAGGAGCATGTCCTCCACTATGGTTCCTGAAGTCGATGACTAACTCTTTTGTTTCAATGACATTGAGGGAGAGATTATTGTCGTCGCACCAGTTCACTAGATTCTCTATCTCTTTCCTGTATTCCTGATGCGCAATTAAATCACTCGGGAGGCTGGATCGTACCCGGGGAAATAAAGGCTTTTATTACTAACAAGAATGGAGCATACTATATAACAATACAATCCCAGACTAAAGGGTCACCCGACAGTGCAGTGACCTTTATACTCCTTGTGGTGAACTATAGATGGTTACCACTATGGGTACTGAACCATAGATGGTTAGCACTATGGGTACTTGTACATATGTTACTGTTGTCACTGTTGGGGTTAGGGTTGGGGTGTTCTACCTGTTGGTATTGTTCTGTGGTACACTCCGGTTGGCTCCGCCTACCTGTAGGAGTATAAAGGTCACCGCACTGCCAGGTGACCCTTTAGTCTGGGATTGTATTGTTATATAGTATGCTCCATTCTTGTTACTAATAAAAGCCTTTATTTCCCGGGTACGATCCAGCCTCCCGAGTGATTTAATCGCGCATCACTCCTACAGGTAGGCGGAGCCAACCGGAGTGTACCACAGAACAATACCAACAGGTAGAACACCCCAACCCTAACCCCAACAGTGACAATAGTAACATATGTACAAGTACCCATAGTGCTAACCAGCTATGGTTCAGTACCCATAGTGGTAACCATCTATGGTTCACCACAATTCCGTCTCATCATTGTTTGAGATCCAACCCACTACGGTCATCAGCAAACTTAAAAATCAAGTTGGAGGGAATTTGGCCACAAAAAGAGTTCTATGGATAATTCATTTGTAAACAATATTTTAAAATAGGAAAACAAGATAAGATGGAATAAATCTAAGACAGGATGAGGAGAAAATGCAGGATGCAGTGATTGAAGATTAGACTAGGAGGTACATAAAAGGTATATGAAGGCAAAGTGTTGCATTGGTTCCAAGAAGAGGATATTGGGCCCCAGAAATATAATTGCCTCTTTTGATAGAGGATGCAAAGCTTTGAAAAAATGATTGCATTTTCTTCAGGATTTTAGGACATAAGGCAGGCCTGGACTCCAGGTAGGTTCCAATTTGACTATTTGCTGGTCTGGTATAGTATGTTATCTGATTTCTCATCACCCGCTAGTTACATAGAAACGTCTGACCTATATGCCCCCACCAATGCCATAGGAATCTGTGCTGGAATCCCTGCTATTTATGAGTAATAGGGAACAGGATGTCTGTAGTAGTCATTTTAACTGCACTGCAGGCAAGAAGCTATGTGGGCAAATGACGAGTATTTCAGAAATTTCTGCCTGTAAAGAGATTAGACCAATCATATAGTTGGCTGACATACAGTAGATGGATGTCATTGTGGAAAAAATTAGGATATTGCATGTAAGAACCATTAGACATGTGTAGAACATTAAAGAACCTCCTTGTACAGGCCAATACAATAATGAGTCCAAAAACATCTAACCACATTGAATTTATATAAGTGCTTTCTCTTAAAATTATACCACTAATGTATTGTTGGGGTGCTGGGAATTTGGCCAACATTATAAAATAATAAGTAAATTAAATTGACTGATTACCTTTGAATAGAATGAAAGGATTTCCATCATTAGACCATGAAAGGAAAAAACATTTCAAAATTCACCAGATTCCAGATCCGTCCCTGTGGATTGGAAGGCAGCAAATGTAATGTATGAAAGTTTGCTGACAATGCAAAGTTAATTGGGAAAGTAAACTGGGAGGAGCACACAAAGTGGCTGCAGGAGACTATAAATAGAATAAGTAAGTAGGCAGAAACTTGGCAGATGGAATATAATGTGGAGAAATGCTAGTTATCCACTTTGGTAGGAAAAAGAAAAAAACAGAACATTTTTTACATGGTGGGAACTGGAGAAGGTTGGTATTCAGGTAGAGCTAGTTTTATTGTACATGGTTCACGGTAAGTTAGCTTGCATTTAAGTTAGGAAGGAATTTTCCCATCCCACCCGTCACAGGAATTGTCACGGGCGAGGGGTGGACCATGCAAAATCCCGTTGACTTCGGGCAGGATTTTCCAATTTTGGGGCGAGCACGGCTGGAAAATCCCGCTCATTAAATCACACAAGGATTGCACCATAAGAGTAAATAAGTTTTACTGTAATTGTGCAGGGTCTTGGTGAGTCCTAGAGTAATGTGAACAGTTTTAGTTTCCTTACCTAGTTGAAGATATATTTGCCTTGGAGTTGGTGCAATGAAGATTCACTGGATTGATCCCTGGGATGTGAAGTCTGTCCAAGAGGAGATATTGAGTGAAATGTGATTAGGAGAAATTTCTCCACTCAATGAGTTGTTGAACTTTTGGCATTCTACCCGACATGGCTGTAAATGTTCAGTCAAGATAAAGGTTTGGGTCATTACAGAATGCAAGGCAAATAGGGGTGAGATGAGAAAGTGGAGCCTATGTAAAATTTTAGCCATGACTTGGGCTGTTTGACTTAGTCCTGCTCCTATTCCTTATATTCATATATTATCATCTGTCATCCGTCTGCTGATCAGTCATGGTCAGTCATATTGTCTTCTTGTCTTTCATAATCTTCATTACAACTTGATATGTTCCCCAATTTGGTGGCATCAACAAATTCTGATATTGTTCCCACAAGTTCTAAGTCCAGATCATTCACATATCTAGTAGATAACAGCTGTCCTAAACACAGACCCCTCTTGAACAAGATTCAGGGGGAATTCTCCTGTCCCGTCCGCCATGGCGGGGGAGGGCGGACCCTACAAAGGTCCATTGACCTCAGGCAGGATTTTCCGGTTTTTGGGCAAGCGCAGTCAGAAAATCCCGCCCTCACTCTTCACATCTTTCCAATCTAAGACATTTAATTTTGCTCTACTCTTATTTTTGGCTTTCAACAAATTCTCCACTTTCAACAGTTTTCTCCATCCACATGGTCACAATTCCCTCAATCCTGTTTTGCTATTACTTTTGCTATAAATCTCTGTAATAGAAACAAATGCTTTTTGAAAATCTTTTTGAAAATCCATTGCATTTCAAAGGGACGCTGTTCAATATTAAAGGAATGTGGAACTTATAAGTGGCCACATGTATGGGCTCAGAGGCTGAATCAGAGGGGGGAACTGAGGCTTGGTTAAAAGGACAGTTCAAAGATGTACGGGTTGGGTGGATTGGCCATGCTAAAATGCCCCTCAGTATCAGGGGGACTATGGGGTTATGGGGATAGGGCCTTGGTGGGATTGTGGTCGGTACAGACTCGATGGGCCGAACGGCCTCCTTCTGCACTGTAGGATTCTATGATTCTATGATAGACAAACAATGCATAGGCATTGTATGAAATCTGTGTGCAAATAGCGGACTATTGCTGCCACAAATCTCCTGGCTGGTGGAGTAGACATTCTATGCACAAGAAGTTGTAAGAGGGCATGCTGTGCTTGGCACTTCTTTTCACACCTACCATCCTCATTCACAGAATCATAGAATTGTTACAGGGCAGAAGGAGGCCATTGGGCCCATTGTGTCTGCACTCCGAGATCATTTTCCTTTCCACAAGATTCTGGAAAATTATGAACACCACCACCATTATTTCTTTCCCAGTTTCCCTCCAGATCCTCAACAATTCTCACAATGACCTCTCTTGTGTTTTTGGCTTGTAACAGAAATGTACCGAGCACTATAACAATGGTTGGTAATCAAAAGGAATGGTTCTTTATTGAAGGATAATAGGATTCCAAGAGAGCATGTTACCTTTTGATCAATGCTGCTCCAACTATATCACATTAACAACATTCTCTTTCCAGGTGCTGATTCTATCAGTAGAGAGCAATGTAGCATTCAGAAACTGGAACATATTCAGCACTATTCAATGATTTGGCTCCGAGCCATCTGATTGAAGCCAGAATATTTCTCAAAATGGCTTTTCTTTCACCACCACACTTCCCGAGTGCCCTCAGTTACATAGGATCTGCATTTTGTCCACTTCCTCTTCTCTTCACTCCGCCATCATTGATGTTTGTCCCTTCAGCTACTCCACTTCCCTCTTTAAAATCCATCTCTGAGTAAGCTTTTAGGTATCCATCCGACTATCTTATTCTCAGCAATTTAAAAAAAAATAATATCTCCTTGGACAGGATTTCTATGTCAAAAGTGCTATATAAGTTCAAGATCCATTCGGCACCAATTCCATGAACCAAAAATAGCCATACTTTGATGTCACCTAAGAATCTCATAAACAAGGGAGAAGTTATGACTGTCAAGGTACATATGCCAAAGAATAAATTACAAATTAGACTCAAGTTTGCAACAACCTCAGAATAGACTCAAATCCAGTTCAGTTAGATGAGCCAAAAGTGTCTCCCCCCCATCTTTTAAAAGGTAAGGTACATTTTCACAGTGTTAAAATGTTCCTGTTATCTTTAACCAAACTGTACTCAGTATCAGATGTACTTATGCATACTTCACTTTTTAAAAAAGCGTGTCGATCCCCAGAATATGTCAACATGAAAGGGTGTAGTGTGCCTTAATGGTTAAACTAAGCCAAAGTCCTATTATTATGAATACTTGTCAACATTGGATGATTGGATAGGCTACAAAAGCTTAGGACATTGACACGATGCCATCATCCCTCATGTTAATCATGAATAAAAACAAGATTATTTTTTATAATTAGTGTTTTATAAATCCAGCAAGAAATAACAAACAGCTAGTAAGCATCAAGTTGTTCTTGGAGCGTTATGATGTTGGAAGGCCATGTTTATCCATTGGTGGTGGCCCTATAAACCTATCCTTAAACCATTGTAATGTATATGGTGATGGGGCTCCCACAATGGTGCTGACTGCATGCTGATATTGCAGGTAATATATACGTGCTTATGCTTTTCCCACAGTGCACACAGTATTGAGGGCATGGCAACGTCACAGGAGTCAAGGAATCATAGAATTATAGAGGCCATTCGGCCCATTGAGTCTGCACCAACTCTCTGACAGAGTAACTTATCTCGGCCCTTTCCCTCACCCTATCCCTGTAGCCTCACACATTTCCAATGGCTAATCCCCTAACCTACACATCCTGGGACACTAAGGGGCAATTCATCATGGCCAATCCACCTAACCTGCACATCTTTGGACTATGAGAGAAGACCGGATCACCTGGAGGAAACACACGCAGATACAAGGAGAATATACAAACTCCACACACAGTCATCCAAGGCTGGAATTGAACCAGGGTCCCTGATTCTGTTAGGCAGAAGTGCTAACCACTGCGCCACCAAGCCGCCCTGTGCGGTCCTCTACAGTGTTATTTTATTGAGGGCGTAGGTCAGTCATTACTGAGATTGATGACATGTACAGTTTAACATCACCATTTGGGCTGAATAACATGTTTTATTGGACTTAATCAAACACCATAATATTTTAACGACATTGATTAAGGTACTGAGAGTAACGTATCCAAGTTTGCTGACAATAAAAACGAGGTGGGACAGTAAACTGTGAGGACACAAAGAGGCAACAAAGGAATGGTTAAGCAAGGTGCAATTACTGGATAAATCTATGCAAAAAAATACAAACTGCAAGTAACAATGGTAATCTTTGCATTATGCATGATGGTATCAAAGGAGCACTCAGCCCCATCATCACCTGTTTCCCCTTTGAAATCCACAGATGGGAAAGTACCCACTGACAGCACAAAGCAAATGACCTGCTAGGTAGAGCACTATGAGCTATACTCATGTGAGATGGACATAGAGTCATAGAATCATACAGTGCGGAAGGAGGCCATTTGGCCTTTTGAGTCTGCACCAACCACAATCCCACCCAGGCCCTATCCCCATAACCCCATGCATTTACCCTAGCTAATCCCCCTGACAATAAGGGATAATTTACCATAGCCAATCCACCTAATCCGCACATCTTTGAAGTGTGGGAGGATGAGGAGTACCCGGAGGAAACCCGCGTAGACACGGGGAGAATGTGCAAACTCCGCTCAGACAGTGACCCAAGCCAGGAATTGAACCCAGGTCTCTGGCATTGTGAGGCAGCAGTGCTAACCACTGTGCCGCCCCAAATCTACATCTCTTTGCGTGTGCTGATGATCTTCTGCAGCTACCTGTTATGTGCGACCTGGATGCAGAAACTTCAATACTTGAGCACAGAAAGGCCATTGATTTCCTAGCAGAAAGGAAAACTCTGGAAAAGATGGAATACCAGCTGTGCTACTTTAGTGTGGAAAGCCCCACCTGCTGCTACGCCTGCATGGTCTTCTTCTGCTCTGCTGAAGAGAAGGTTTTGTCCCACAGGATATATGTGACAAAAACATTATCATACTGTACAAGAACAAAGGTGATGGAGTGAATTGCAGCAATTACCAGGGGAGCTCAGTCCTCAAAATCACTGGAAACGCCTTCACTAGAATAATTCTAAAAGGGCTCCATTGACAAGCCAACAGAATATACCCTGAGGCAAAACGTGGCTTCAGAGCAAGCAGATCCACAGTAGATATGATCTTCTCCCTATGTCAGCTTCAAGTGAAGCGTAGAGAGCAACAAATATCATTCTACCTCAATGTTGTGGATCTCACAAAAGCATTTGACACCTTGAGCGGGCTTTTATGGCCTCACGCGTCCTGAAACCGTAAAATCTCACCTGAGGTCAACGGACCTTGTCGCCCCTCACCTGCTCCGATTCCTGTGGTGGGCGAGATGGTAAAATTCTGGCCAATGAGCAGGATGGACAGTTTGGAGATCAAGAACAGAGTGAAGCAGAGCTGCATCTGAGCCCCTATTCTGTTTGGTATGGTACCTTCCTTTCTGTCCCACTGACCTATGCTTTTCCTGCCTGCATGGAAAATGTCCCTCTGCACACAATAGGCTGGGAAACTCCTCAACTTATCAAGACTGAAAGACAAGAAAGAAGTCTGGCATGTCCTGATCAGAGAACCTCAGTATGCTGATGAGTCTGCATTAGTTGCCCAGACAGAAGACTAGCTCTAAGGCTCATGGGTCATCTGTCTCACGCTCATGCTTACCGATAGTGTCAAGAAAACTGGAGTTATGAGACAGAGTGTTGCATCTTTGTCAGTGATCAAACTCAACATGCTGCTGGGAACAGTCTGCAAACTCTGCTACCTTAGATCCATGGTGGCAGAAAACCTGCTTCTTGTTAAAGAACTCAGCACAAGCATTGGAAAAGCACCCACCAACTTTGGCTGGCTAACGAATCAGGCAGGGAAATACAACAAGCTAACCCACAGAACCGAGATACATATCTATAAGGCCTATTTCCTCAGCACATTGCTGGATGGCATGAAGCTTGGATAACCTACAACTCATCAGAAAAAAGACTCAATTACCTCCATCTCCAGTATCTGTGAAGGTTCCATGCCATTGTATGAAAAGATAAAGTTACCAATGAAGCAGTCTTTTCTTAGGCAAACATTCAAGTAAAGAATACTTTGCTGGCTTGGGCATGTGCACAAGATGGGAGATGCACAGGATGGGAGATGATTGCATCCTTAAGGATATGTTATAGTTGGAGGTAGCCCATGCCAAGAGATCAGCAGGATGCCCAATATTCCAACTCAAGAATGCTATCAAAAGAGACATGAAAGCCCTCAACATCAATCGCACAGATGGAAATCTCTGGTCTTCAAGGGCCTAAGATCTATATTCTTTCTCTAAACCTCTCCAACACATGCTCCTCCTTTATGGCCCCTCCATAAAACTCACCTCTTTGATAAAGCCTTTTCTCTTTGGTTCCCTGTCCATTTTTTAACTTCTATGAAACATCTTGGGACACTTTTCCACATGAAAGACTTTATATAACGATGTGTTCTTTTTGTATTCCACAGCATGAACTGTATCACACTATACACACAATATATTTATTGTGCATCAACCAATCTCTGCAAACACTGTATGATAATTTTTGAATAGTTTGACGTTGCAATATCTTGTAAAGTCAGCTTTCCCTAGCATTTGTGTGCAATGCATTGCCACCCACTGGCACTGCAAAAGAGTTGTATAATCAGCCACTACATTCACATTGATTGCCATTATTAAGCCCACTTCATCTGCGCTGGTTGCTGGAACATGGCAATCACGTTCATTGCTTCTCATTATTTGGGAAGCTAAGTTACAAGGTACTGACCCATCATCAGACAACCTACTCTAATAATAATCATTATAAGCGACTGGACTTATATAACCACTTTAATATCAGGAAATAGCCAAAATCACTTTACTGGTGGGGCTAAGTGGACACCATGCTGAAATTAGGAAAGAGTTCAGGGATGTAAGCAAAGGTGTGAGTTTGGGTTTTAAAGATGAAGGGAAATGAAGAAAAGCAACGGATCTGGAAGGAAAATTCCAGAATGCAGAAACCTGCTATATTTAAAATGCTGCAATGATGTGTAGGGTGAAAGGAGCCAGTTGGGTAAAGATGGTATATAAATTATTGACTGGATGGCCAAACCTCTATCACCAGAACAGAAATCTCCGTTGGCCTCGGGTGGGATCGTATGATCTTGCCCAAACGAGGCTGTAAGATCCCACCTGATATCGTAACTGATATAATAGTGAAAATCTGAAAGGGTTCATCCAGAATCCTGGCACATGCTTACTGCTAAAAGTGGAGCACAAGCTCTGGTCAATCGGGTCTTTTGGCAAATGTGAACTGGATTTTAGAATGCAGATCACTAAGTGAATGTATTGCTACCAGAGGAAGATTTAAAGCGTATTTGGGAATGGAGTTTGGAAACTCTCATATGAGAAACATCTGGGGGGATTCTGAGGAGGAATCCACAAACACTAACTTTATGTGCCAATGAGACCATTGTAGCTTCAAATGGACTATATCATCCATGTTAAGCTTAAAATCTGTGTGTATTGGTTAAGCTAAAGGAGGATGAAAGGAGTATTGTATCATAATCCATTTTTCATGTTTAATAAATGTCTTTTTTTCTTGTTGTTAAAATGAATTAGTGCTCCTCTGACTCTGTTCCTCCTTATTTGATTTTTAAAAATTACGGTCTTTTGAGCCAGGGTTCCATTCTGGAATCTTCCCATCCAGTTATAACGTCAACTGGGACTGTAACAGGCAGTCACATCACAAGATCTACATGTCTTCTAAATAATATTATTGATTATCCCTCGCTGGTCAGGATGGTTGTCTTCCAGGAGTCCAAAGAGGGCTGATGAGGTCAATTCACAATCTGCTGATGGTGGCACCTGGAGAATTTGTTGTCATGTGGGATGTCTGGTTATGTATCATCAGTTTGAGAAATAGTGTGTTCTTTCCGCTGCTTTTGCTTTTCCTCATCATTTTATCATCCCTGAGTCTCAAAATACTATGATAGTTCTCACAGACTCTGTTGCTATCTGGTACATCCAAGGCGATGTTCTCCCAGGAGATGAAGCCAATGTTGTAACTTTTCAGGTTGGTTTTCAGCACGTACATGAAGCACTTCTTACGTCCACTTCTGGTGTGTCTGCCCCGACTGAGCTGAAAAGAGAAGCCCTGCTGTGGGAGTCTGAAATCTGATATCCCAACTCCGTGACCAACACAATGAAGTTGATAGTGGATGATCAACCTTGATGCTCCTGAGAGGACACTGATATAAGTACATCTGTCATCCCACTTAATATGTAAGATCTTTCACAGGCAGCACTGATAGAATCCTATATTGCAGAAGGAGACCATTCGGCCCATCGAGTCTGAACCAACCACAATCCCACCCAGGCCTTTTCCCCATTGCCCCAGGCATTTACCCTAGCAAATCTCCCTGACACTAAGGGGCAATTTAGCATGGCCAATCCACCTAACCCGCACATTTTTGGACTGTGGGAGGAAACCAGAGCGCCCGGAGGAAACTCACGCAGACACGAAGAGAACGAGCAAACACCACACAGTGATCCGAGGTCAGGAATTAAGCCTGGGTCCCCAGCAGTGTGAGGCAGCAGTGCAATCACTGTGCCACCATGCCGCCCTGATGGTATGACTCCAGTAATTTGAGGTGCTTCCTATAGGTTGTCCACATTTTGAGTAGTTGTACATGTTCTGTTGGATGTTCTGTGAAACACAAGTTTTAGTGAGAGGAGCTGAAGGAAATCAGTATTAGTAGAGAAATGGTTTTGGGAAAATTAATTGTATTGAAGGTGGATAAATCTCCAGGACCTGATAATCTTCAACCCAGAGTATTTAAGGAAGTGACCCTAGAATTGTTGACCCATTGGTGGTCATTTTCCAAAATTGTTTGATATGGAATGGATCTGACAGATTGGAGAGTAGCTAATGTAAGCCCGCTATTCAAATAGTGAGGTGGAGAAAAAACAGGGAACAGGGACCAGTGAGCCTAATGTCGGTAGTAGGGAAGTCTCTAGAGTCCATTATCAGGGATTTCATAGCACACCATTTGGAAAGCAGACAAAATCACCATGGATTTACAAAAGGGAAATCATGATTTAATTTGGTTTATTATTGTCATATGTACTGGTATACAGTGAAAAGTATTGTTTCTTGTGTATTTTACAGATAAAACTTACCATCCATAGGGAAGGAAAGGAGAGGGAGCAGAATGTAGTGTTACAGTCATAGCTAGGGTGTCGCGAAAGATCAACTTAATATGAGGTAGGTCCATTCAAAAGTTTGATGGCAGCAGGAAAGAAGCTGTTCTTGAGTCAGTTGGTACGTGACCCCAGACTTTTGTTTCAGGGTCCTATGGATTGCCAAATCTATGAGATTGAACTCGAGCACTGTTAGAGAATTTAAAAGATTTTGAGTAGAGTTTAAAAAAGATAGAATGAGAGTAAAAGGTAGAATTAGAGGGTCTGCTGGGGACAGAATGCAAGAAGTCGCCACACTCCAGCACATTGCTTGACAAATCCACAGGAATTCTTTGAAGATGTAACTACAGCAGGATTGGGCGTACAGCTCCACAGATCCCTGAAAGTGGCAACACAGGTGGATAAGGTGGTCAATAAAGTATACAGCCTGCTTGCCTTCATTGGCTGGGGCATTGAGTATAAAAGTTGGCAAGTTATGTTACAGCTGTATAAAGCTTTAGTTAGGCCGCATTTGGAATCTTGCATGAAATTCTGGTTGCCGCACTACCAGAAGGACGTGGATACTTTGGAGAGGCTGCAAAGAAGATCCACCAGGATGGTGCCTGGTCTGGAGGGTTTTAGGGATGAGGAGAGGTTGAATAAACTCAGATTGTTTTCATTGGAAAAACTATGGAGGTTTCCAAAATTATGAGAGGCATAGAAAGGGTGAATAGTCAGAGGCTTTTTACCAGGGTGGAAGGGTGAACTGCAGAGAGCCCAGGTTTAAGGTGAGAGGAGGTACATTTAGGGGAGATGTGCAGGGGAAGTTTTTCACACAGAGGGTGGTGGGTGGGTGGAACGCTGGTAGTGGAAGCAGGCAGACTAGCAACATTCAAGGTGTATCTTGACACACGTACGGGAGGTGAACAGAGGGATAGCAGCCATGTATCGGGCAGGCTTGGTGGGCTGAAGGACCAATTCCTGAGCTATATTGTCCTTTGTTCTTTGTGCACTGAAAATGAAGGAATCAAGTGAGAAGCCAATCTGAAGACCAAGGGTGGAATTTTCCATTTTTTAAACTAAGTGCTGTGGCAGGTGATATCTGGCAGCATTGTCCTCGCTGGGGGATTGGCAGGAACTCGCACCCAATTCTGCACATGGAACCTCACTAATTATGCACAGGTGAGTATCTCTCTGACTTATCTGGTGGGTTGGGAGCTGATTCGACTTCCTGCCATTAGCCAGAAGGTTTGAAGGTCCTGGCACCATATTTAAATGCCAGTCCAACAGAAACATCTCACTCTTTCTAGCCCATCCGTTGTCAGGAGACTGATAAAAAAGGCATCCGGCCAGAAGCAAAAGGTTACCAGCCTGGTGAAGAAGGCAGCATCTCACTTTAGCCACAAGGCCCTCAAGGCCTCAATCTGAAGAATCCAGGTGCAGAGTCTTGTCCTTTACCCACGGGATGGTTCCAAGAAGCACCCAAATGTCACCACTGCAGCCTGGGAGGCCATCACCCAGGATGTCAGTATAGCTGGCATCCATGCCCAAAGGGCCGCAATGTTGGAAGTAGGTGAACGACCTCATCCTATACGACCTCAACTGTATATAAGGCAGTGGTTTCAACAAGCGCACGACCAGTGAGCCTGTGCACGTCAGTGGGAGAGAGACTGCAGCCGGAGTGAGTTTCAGCCCGAGTGAGGGCAACGGGAATTTGGAGCTGAGTGGGTAACTATTGGTAAGTGTTTCTCTTTTTTTATCTTTAAAAATCAGGAGTCCAGTTTAAATTTTAAAAACAACAGAGCCAGTTAGCTAAGTGGCAGTTATGTGTCAATCAATTGAAGGTCGATTTGCGCCGTGCCTTCACAGCCAGCAGGTAAGTGATTGGTTGGTGACAGGTGAGTAGTTTCTTCTTTTTTCACTCTTGGCATTGTAGTTGTTGTTGTTGTTGTTGTACACAACAATAATATTTCTGTGTAATTTCTGTGGTTTTGTTTGTAAAGGTTATGTTCAGTAGTAACAAGGAGCAGGAAAGAAGAACCCGAGAGAATTGGATAGAATCTGAAACAAAACATCTGTCAAAAGTTTTATTGAAAGGGGTAAGACATGACAGGAGAGCTCCAAGCTGTGGTTTGCTCCTTTTGCTCCATGTGGCAGGCTGGGGACAGTTCCAGTCCCCTGGGTCAGAATGTGTGCAGGAAGTGTCTCCAGCTACAGCTCCTGGAAGCTCAAGTTTCAAGCTCGAGGGCAACACGGTGGCACAGCACCAGGGACCTGGGTTCAAGTCCGGCTTGGGTCATTGTTTGTGTGGAGTTTGAACGTTCTCCCTGTGTGTGCGTGGGTTTCCTCTGGGTGCTCTGGTTTCCTCCCACATTCCGAAAAATGTGCTGATTAGGTGCATTGACCCGAACAGACACTGGTGTGTGGCGATTAGGGGAATTTCACAGTAACTTAATTGCAGTGTTAACGTATGCTTTACTTGTGACTATTAAATAAACTTTACTTTTTGTCAGAGCTGGAGCAGCGGCTGGAGACACTGTGGAGGATCCCCGAGTCAGAGAGTATCATGGATAGCATGCATGGAGATGCGGTCACAGCGCAGGCTCAGACTCCGCAGGCAGGAAGGGAATGGGTGACCACCAGACAGAGCAAGAGAGATAGGCAGATAGTGCAGGAATCTCCTGTGGCTATCCCTGTGCAAAACAGATACAAGGCTTTGGATAGTGTTGAGGGGAATGACCTCTCTGGGGAAAGCAGCAGCAGTCAAACTTGTTGCACCATGGTTGGTTCTGCTGCAGAGGGGAGGGGTAAAAAGTGTGCCAATGCAATAGTTATAGGGGATTCAATTGTAAGGGGAATACACAGGCATTTCTGTGGCCACAAACGAGACTGCAGGATGGTTTGTTGCCTCCCTGGTGCTAGGGTCAAGGATGTCTCAGTGCAGGTCCAGGACATTCTCGAGGGGAAGGGTGAACAGCCAGTGGTCGTGGTACACATCAGTACAAACGACATAGGTAAAAAAAAGGATGAGGTCCTAAAAGCAGAATACAGGGAGCTAGGAATAAAGTTAAGAAATCAGACCTCAAAAGTAGTGGTCTCAGGATTACTACTGATGCCACGTGCTAGTCAGAGTAGAAATGACAGGATATATCGGATAAATATGTGGCTGAAGAGATGGTGTCGGGGGACGGTTTCAGATTCCTGGGGCATTGGGACCGGTTCTGGGGGAGGTAGAACCTGTACAAATTGGATGGATTACACCTGGGCAGGACTGGGACTGATGTCCTCGGGGGACTGTTTGCTAGAGCAGTTGGGGAGGTTTTAAACTATTATGCCAGGGGGATGGGAACCTATGTAAGGAGTCCGAGAAGGAGGGAGCAAGGACAAAAACAAAAGGTAGAAAAGGGAATAAGAAAAGTGATAGGCAGAGACACCAAGGACAAAGTTCAAACAGGGCTATAGGGAAAATTATTGGGAGCGAGGCAAACAATGTTCAAAAAGAAAAGCTTAAAGGCTTTGTGCCTTAATGCCCAGAGCATTTGCAATGGATGAAGTGGATGAACTTATCGCGCAGATAGATGTAAACGGGTACGATATAATTAGGATTATGGAAACAAGGCTGCAGGGTGACCGGTGGTGGGAATTGAATGTCTCAGGGTATTCAATATTTAGGAAGGACAGGATAAAGGAAAAGGTGGTGGCATGGCACAACTGGTAAAAGCGGCAACTAACACAATAGTGAGAATGGATATTGACTCTGAAAACATGGAGTCTGTATGGGTAGAGTTGAGAAATATCAAGGGGCAAAAAACATTAGTGAGTGTCATATATAGACCCCCAAACAGCAGTGGTGATGTTGGGAATGGCATTAAACTTGAAATTAGAGATGCATGTGATAAGGGAGTATCGGTGATCATGGGTGATTTTACTCTGCACATAGATTAGGCAAATCAAATTAGCCACAATGCTATAGAGGAAGAATTCCTGGAGTGTATACGGGATGGTTTTTGTGACCAATATGTGGAGGAACCAACTAGAGAGCAGGCCATCTTAGACTGGGTACTGTGTAATGAGAAGGGAATTATTGCCAATCGAGCTGTATGGGGATGAGCGATCATAACATGATAGAATTTTTTATCAAGATGGAGAGTGAAGTAGTTGATTCGGAGATTAGGGTGCTGAATCTTAATAAAGTAAACTATGAGGATATGAGGCGTGAGTTGGCCTTGATAGATAGGGGAGAGTTACTTAAAGAGATAGGCAATGGCAAACATTCAAGGAACGTATGGGGGAACTGCAGCAACTGTTTATTCCTGTCTGCCATAAAAGCAAAATGGGTAAGAGGGCCAATCCATGGCTCAGGAAGGAAATTAGAGAGAGTATCCGATCTAAGGAAGAAGCATATAGATTGGCCAAGAAAAATAATAAGTCTGAGGATTGGGAGCAGTTTAGAATTCAGCGAAGAAGGACCAAGGGATTGATTAAGAAGGGGAAAATACAGTACGAAAGTAAACTTGGAGGGAACATAAAGACTGACGCTAAGTGTTTCTATAGATACGTGAAGAGAAAGAGGTTGGTGAAGACAAAAGTAGGTCCCCTGCGGACAGAAATGGGGGAATGGATAATAGGGGACAAAGAACTGGCTGAGCAACTGAATACATACTTTGGTGCTGTCTTCACAAAAGAGGACACAAATCAAATGCCAGAAATGTTGGAGAATGCAAGATTTAATGAGAGGGAAGAACTGAGGGAGATCAATATTAGTAGAGAAATGGTACTGGGAAAATTGATGGGATTGAAGGCAGATAAATCCCCAGGGCCTGATAATCTACATCCCAGAGTACTTAAGGAAGTGGCTCTAGAAATAGTGATTGCATTGGTGGTCAACTTGGTCTATAGGATTCTATAGACTCTCGAACAGTCCCTGCAAATTGGAGGACAGCAAATGTCACTCCAATATTCAAAAAGGGAGGTAGAGAGAAAACAGGGAATTACAGAGCAGTAAGCTTAACATCGGTAGTGGGGGAAATTCTCGAATCCATTATCAAGGACTTTATAGCAGAGGATTTAGAAAGCAGTGGCAGGATCAGACAGAGTCAGCATGGATTTATGAAGGGGAAATCATACTTGACAAATCTGTTGGAATTCTTTGAAGATGTAACAGGGGGGAACCAGTCGATGTGATGTATTTGTACTTTCAGAAAGTGTTCGGCAAAGTCCCGCACAAGAGATTATCGGTGCAAGATTAAAGCGCACGGGATTGGGGGAAGTGTATTGAGATGGATAGAAAACTGGTTGGCAGAGAGGAAAGAAAGAGTAGGAATTAATGGGTGCTTTTCAAATTGGGTACGCAGTAACTAGTGGAGTGCCACAGGGATTGGTGCTGGGACCTCACAATATATATTAATGATTTGGATGAGGGAACAAAATGTTACATCTCAAAGTTTGCAGATGATACCTATTTGGGTGGGAGGGTGAACTGTGACGAGGATGCAGAGATCCTTCAGAATGATCTGGACAGGTTGGGTGAGTGGGCTAATCAATGGCAGATGCAATATAATTTGGATCAGTGTGAGGTTATTCACTTTGGAAGCAACAACAAGAAGGCAGATTACTACCTGAATGGCTGTAAATTGGGAGAGGGGAGTGTGCAGTGGGACACTCTCACTGCAGCGGGACCTGGGTGTCCTTGTGCATCAGTCACTGAAGGTAAGCATGCAGGTGCAGCGGTAAAGAAGGCAAATGGTATGTTGGCCTTCATTGCGAGAGGTTTCGAGTACAGGAGCAGGGATGTGTTGTTGCAACTATATAGGGCCTTGGTGAGGCCACACCTAGAATATTGTGTGCAGTTTTGGTCTCCTTTTCTGAGGAAGGATGTTCTTGCTCTTGAGGGAGTGCAGCGAAGGTTTACCAAAGAACAAAGAACAAAGAACAATACAGCACAGGAACGGCCCTTCGGCCCTCCAAGCCTGCGCCGCTCATGTGCCCACTAGACCATTCTTTTGTATTCCTCTATTCCCAATCTGTTCATGTGGCTACCTAGATAAGTCTTAAACGATCCCAGCGTGTCCGCCTCAATCACCTTGCTTGGCAGAGCATTCCAGGCCTCCACCACCCTCTGTGTAAAATACGTCCCCCTGACATCTGCGTTGAACCTTGCCCCCCTCACCTTGAACCCGTGACCCCTTGTGTTCGTCACCTCCCACCTGGGAAAAAGCTTCCCACTGTTCA
Source organism: Mustelus asterias (assembly GCF_964213995.1). NCBI lineage: Eukaryota > Metazoa > Chordata > Chondrichthyes > Carcharhiniformes > Triakidae > Mustelus > Mustelus asterias. The sequence goes on along the minus strand of NC_135801.1, from coordinate 160,563,303 downwards.
CTCTATCTATGCCCTTCATAATTTTATACACCTCTATTAGGTCGCCCCTCATCCTCCATCTTTCCAGGGAGAACAACCCCAGTTTACCCAATCTCTCCTCATAGCTAAGACCCTCCATACCAGGCAACATCCTTTTCTGTATTCTCTCCAAAGCCTCCACGTCCTTCTGGTAGTGTGGCCACCAGAACTGGACGCAGTATTCCAAATGTGGCCTAACCATCGTTCTATACAGTTGCAACATCATATGCCAACTTTTATATTCTATGCCCCATCCAATAAAGGCAAGCATGCCATATGCCTTCTTCACCACCCTCTCCATCTGTGCTGCCATCTTTAAGGCTGATTCCGGGGATGGTGGGACTGATGTCTGAGGAGATATTGATTCAGTTAGAATTGGAGTTCAGACGAATGAGGGGTGATCTCATAGAGACTTAAAAATTCTCACAGGACTAGACAGGGTAGATGCAGGGAGGATATTCCCGATGATGGGGGAGTCCAGAACCAGGAGTCACAGTCGGAGGATTCAGGGTAGGCCACTTATGACAGAGGTGAGGAGACATTTCTTCACCTAAAGAGTGGTGAGCCTGTGGAATTCATTACCACAGGAAGTAGTTGATGCCAAAACATTGAATGTATTCAAAAGGCGGCTGGATTAGCACCTGGGGCGAATGGGATCAAAGATTATGGGGAAAAAGCAGGATTAGGCTATTGAGTTGGATGATCAGCCATGATCTTAATGAATGGCAGAGCAGGCTCGAAGGGCCAAATGGCCTCCCCCTGCTCCCATCTTCTTTGTTTCTATCCAATCTGCCAGGGTAAGTCATCCAGTATCAAGATCTCAGCACAACATCATGTACACAAATGGCTGCTCTCTTCATGAATCTCGCACATCCATTAAGGGGGGACACATATCAACATTCATACTCTCACAGACACTTTCACATCTCTCATATTGCTCACACTCCATCCTCCTTTTGGGAAGAGCTCACACAGGAGACAAGCATTTCACTCAACCTCTGCTCCAACCCTTCTGATCACCTGCCTTTATTTCATCTTCATACAGGCCAAGTTGATACACAACAAACGCGAGAGAGCCCTCACAGGGGTGGGATGGCCATGATCATTGCCCTCTCTGAGTTGGAGGAGTCTGCAGCCAACCTTGCTTAGGAGGACAAGGATAGTTCCTGTGGGGAAGAGGAGATCAACTTCTCCCAACCACCTAACATGGATTTCAGTTCCATCAAATCATTAAATCCTAACAATCACAGTGGCTCAAATGTATTCTGATACAACTTAAGCTCATCCATGAAAACTCTATGGACTCTTTTCCTATCACCAACTGATTGAGGCCACCCAGGCAGCTGAGCAGCACTCCAACACCCCAAAGCATGTCCGAGGACAAGGAAGTTCCCAGAAGAATCATAAAAATGCTCACCCACACACTCCGCCAGTGCCAAGACAAACACCTTGGTGGGGCATAGCTCTAGATTAGACTCAGGACCATTTTTTGCAGAACACCTCACAGAGACGTCCCCACAGCAGTTGGAGTTAGGGACATCCCAGGGGTCCGACATTTGGAGCGCAGATGGAGATCAGCCCCCTGCTCAGTCAGTCAGTCAGACGATGAGCTTCTAGAAGTGGCTCCCAGCTCACTGGTGGGGATACAATGACAGGCAATGGAAATTCCAGCAGAAATTCAGCAGTCATTCAGCAGACTAGAGCTATACATGTTGCACGCACCTCGAGGACTTGAGCGAACTGAGGTCCGCCATGTGCACGCCACTGCTTGATTTCAGGCTGACATAATTTCCTGCTGGCATGACACAAGATTGAAAGGTGTGGGGAGATTCTGGTGAGCAACTATTATAGTGAGCATTCATGGGACGCGAATGGCATTCATGCCACCAGGCAATGGGATAACCGAGCTGCCACTAACCCGCCATTGGGACAATTGCAAATTCTTTTTACACCGGCATGTTTCTGGCTTTTCGGCTCTTGCTAGATTCTCCTCTTCCACCCACCACCAATATCACGGCAGGCAGGATGAGAGAATTCCACCCCAATATTAAATTTGGTTTGCGTAGGCCTCACTCGTTTCCACACTGAGTTCCCCGTTGCCCCATAATGACCTTCCTGCCATCTAGATTAGCTCCTATGCCACCTGATGTAGCAGGGACTCAGAGCTGGCAGCTGGCGACATGGTGGTGAGGTCCAGCATTCAAAATGGAACAGGTTTCTCGCTGGTAGGATTGGGCAGCCCAGTGACATTAAGCCACCTGAGAGTTCAAATCTACCTGTTTGAAATTTCCATTTGGTGAGACTCTTGAGGGAAAAAAGACGCGATACAGCTCCATATGTAATAGCACGCTGAACAGATGAATGGTAAAGTCAAATTCAAAAACAAAATGACAATAATGCTATCACACTGCTCTTGAGACCAGACAATATATATATATAACAAGGGGCAAATAAATGCTGTTCTAAAATCGACACTGCCACACGTCCTTCCACTGTTCAATTACAGTCTTGAATGCATCAGTTTAATAACGGAGAAACTATTTCCTGTTACAAATCAATTGAATAACAATTTCTGGCTGTACGACATATAATATAAACGGCAACTTTTCCTCCTCCAGTTTGTCCTTTGTGAAATCGAATCTCACCACTGTTGACATTATTCAGTTTGAGAAACTAAAATACCCACTGCAATTTTCTGTTAGGCAATTGGATCCGATATGAGCTCACAGAGGTGGATTTACATCTCGTAGGGCCCCGGCATCACCTTCATTACTGGCCCCCCTCCCTCCCAATTCCATCACGCCCTTCCCCCAATGACGTCATGCACCTCCTGATCCCGCCCACCCTCGCCCCACAGAACGCAAAGGTGCAAGCCATAAAAATACACAAATAGATCATTGCTTAACTACTTTAGTGCTTTTGAACTTGTAAAAAACGTTTGTATGAATAAATGCCGAATTGAAACCCAAGCTTGCCTCTTGTCAGTATGACTGTAAAGATGGTGAATATTGTGACCTGTGAGGCAAGCACACATGGAACTTGCTGATGAGCAATGAGATGGAGAAATTAGCCAATGACAACACTATAACAAAGGCCAGTGCAGGGCAGAATGATCCAGTCCCGTGCAGGAATCATCAAGATGCATATGATGCCATTCAGTAGATTTCAAAGTCTCGTAATGTAAGTACATTCACACTGCAATGAGGTTACTGTGAAAATCCCCTAGTCACCACACTCCGGCACCTGTTCGGGTACACTGAGGGAGAACCTAGCATGGCCAATGCACCTAATGTTGACATCTTTCGGACTGTGGGAGGAAACCGTAGCACCCAGAGGAAACCCATGCAGACACGGGGAGAATGTGCAGACTCAGCACAGATGGTGACCCAAGCTGGGAATCAAACCCGTGTCCCTGTGCTGTGAAGCGGCAGTGCTAACTACTGTTCCACCGCATCGCCTGGGTGGTGTGATTTCCGAATCCCTCAGTTTGTGTGATCCAATTTACCAATAACCCACGGCAAACCCATTTTACAATTAACTTAGCAGCTTAGTTTATTTCACTATCAAAATGAGTGTTAGCAGGTTCCCACTATGCATGCACACACAATAGCGCAGGCAAGGGTGAAGGGGGGGAAATGAAAAAGGGGTTTATAAATATAGATATTAACAGCACAAGGACCACAGAAATTAATATTAGTTCACGTGATTTCCAGACTCATAACCCCATTGAGAAATGAGTTCGAGTTCAGCTGGCTGAAGACAGGAGTTATGGGGTTGACTTTATAGTTGGTGTAGATATTGCCGATGAAGTAGGTACGCAGAGACTGGATTGGATCTGCAGGTGATGGTAGCTTCTTCCAGCAAGGACAGGCTTGGAGGAGCTGAGAGTTGGTAGCTGATTGTTTGGTCAGCCGGGCAGTCTGAGTCCTTTCTAGTTGATGTTGAAACAACGTGCCAACCTTGAGGGAATTTTTGTCACAACTTTCTTTTGAGGCCAAAACATTGTGTGATTTCAAGAAGAAATTAGAAATAGCTCTTGGGGCTAAAGGGATCAAGAGAATTTGGGGAGGGGGGGGGAAACGGGGGAGTGGGGGGAGAAGGCGGGATCAAGATATTGAATTTGATGTTCAGCCATGATCAAAAAGAATAGTACAGCAGGTTCGAAGGACCCAATGGCCCACTCCTCATTCTATTTTCTATGTTTCTATGTTTGCAGGGCAAAGATATTTACTATTCTAGGTACAAAGGATGGTTACTGGCTAATGGTGCTAGATGAAAGTAACAGTTTTCTGACTACATTCTGGATGCCATTCGGAAGAAGGTTTGTGCATGCACAAGGGCCCAAAAAGGTATCACCGCAGACAGCATTATAATTGACCACAGTCAGAATCTAGTGTGACTGCTGGAGTGAGCTCTCCAGATGAATCTGAAGCCGCACAAGAAAAATTGAATGTATTGAGGATTCCTGAAGTCAAGTACATAGGGTGGCACCGGGGCACAGCGATTAGCACTGCTGTCTCCCAGCTCCAGGAACCCGGGTTCGATTCCAGTCTCAGTCACTGTCTGTGTGTAGTTTGCACATTCACCCCATGCCTGCGTGGGTTTCCTCTGGGTGCTCCAGTTTTCTCCCACAGTCCAAAGATCTGCGGGTTAGGTGGATCGGACATGATAAATTACCCCTTAGTGTCAGGGCAATTAGTTATGGGGTTACGGGGATAGGGTCTGGGTGGGATTGTTGTTGGTGCAGGCTTGATGGGCCGAATGGTCTCCTTCTGCACTGTATGGTATTCTATGATATGATTCTATGTCCTAACAGCAAAAGATCTTCGCCTAGATCCTGACAAGATGAGAGCTGAAGCGGCAATGCAGTAACAGATGTGAAAGCAGTACAATGATTCATTCAATTTGTGAACTATTTAACAACATTTGTGCCTAATTTGTCATCAGAGTGTGAACCACTACACAAGCTCACTGCCAAGGGTGTGCAATGGTACTGAGGCGCAGCGTAAGAAGCAGCATTCACTAAAATCAAGTAACTATTGATGACAACACCAGTGTTGAATGATATCAATGGTGATGCCACTCTTCAGTGATGCCTACAAGACAAGTCTTGCAGCAAATCTAATGCAGTAAGGCCAACCAGTCACATTTGCATCTAGGGCACTAATGTAAAGTTTTTCTTTAATTTATTAGTCACAAGTAAGGCTTACACTAACACTGCAATGAAGTTACTCTGAAATTCCCATAGTCGCCACAGTCCAGCACCTGCTTGGGTCAATGCACCTAACCAGCACGTCTTTCAGACTGTGGGAGGAAACCAAAGTATTCGGAGGAAACCCACGCAGACACGGGGAGAACATACAAACTCCACACAGACAGTGACCCAAGCCGGGAATCGAACCCGGATCCCTGGCGCCATGAGGCAGCATTGCTAACCACTGTACCACCGTGCCGCCCCGAATGACACTGCATTCAGACCGAGAAAGAGTGCTTACTGTCTTTGCTTGTGAGTATTTTCATCAATACCGGTTTGGGAGAGGCTGAGTGACAGTGAAGTTCAACCACAAGCAACTTCAAAGCATTTTCCTCAAACTGTTACAATCTGCCCCAAAATGCCTACAAAGAATATAACTCCATTTACCGAGATAGCATCTAGATGTGACATACAAGCAAGGGAAAACAGATGCACATTATTGATATGCTGTTGATAGCAGCATTCTCAAGAAGGAAGTTGAATAAGCTGAAACAGAATGTGAAATCTTCCAGATTCAGCAGCTGGACGTGCTCTCAAAGTCATCAACCAATACGGAAACATGACTTGCTCCTTGCTCAAAATTAGCAAACTACTCAACAAGATGCAAGTATCCAAGCGCTGCAAGAAGTAATGAAGAAAAGATGGTCCGAGAGCATTAAGGACACACCTGTGGCAACAAGAGCGCATTGAGAACATGGAAATGAATTGACAATCCACAAAAGCATCCTGTACAAAGGAAATAGAGTCATTTATACAAAGGAGATTAGAGGAGGAATTCTGAAACACATCCATGCAAAGGGAATTCAATTGAGCCCAAGGAAGGCAAAAGAAGGGCCTGACTGACCAAATAAGGGCAATAAAGTTAAGGGTCACATCAGCCGGTGCAGTGCTTATAATGGTATCAAGCTAAACAAGCTAGAGTGCTGTTGATGATACAAAACAAACCAGGCTATGGATGAAGCTGGGAGTAGACCTCTTCACTACAGCAGTAACTGATTATCATGTCACTATAGACTACTATTCAAATTACTATGAGTCAGACCAACTGACTTCAACAACTATCGGTGAAATAAAAGGATACCAGAAAGCACACTTCAGTTGTTACAGCATTCCAGACATTGTGATAAGTGGCAATGGCTCTCAGTTCATGAATGAAGAATTCAGTTGTTTCACAAAGGATTGTGAAATTCAACAGTAAACATCATTTCCACACTGTGGTTCCTCTTGCCCTGCTACTGTTCCTCTCACCCCTGCTTGTGCTGCTCCGCTCCCATAGTGTCAAGAAGTTTCTATATACAATTGACAACAGTCTCACTTGACAACTGCTACCTTTCATGGAATGTAACCCTCACTGCAATTAGTTGGGCCATTATACGAGTCTAGAATCTTAGTAATTTCAGAAGAGTCCGTATCCTAGAGTCTCGTGGGCAATATTGATTAGACACCACCTTAAAGCATCCAGGGAGCTGTCAGAGGGTGGAGCAGAGCAGCGCAGTGAGTATAAAACTAACTTACCTCAGGGATCTGTGGCCTAGTCTTCAGGGAATAGACAGAGGGCGGAGCAGAGCAGCACTGTGAGTATAAATCTAGTTATACCTGACCTACACTTATAGTTAGTTATACCTGGCCAGCTGGGCCGCCTGATATCACGAATAGGTTGATCCAGGAGCATTTCAATTTTGCTTGCAACCTGCCAGTACATTAATGAGGATCAACCCTCAAATTAGGCTGGGCTTCCAGTCAGTTGGTGACCCACCCAAGCACCACTCAGCATTAAGAAGTAACCATCAGACAGGAAGGCCATCAACTTCTCCAGATTCTCAGCCAGGAATTAAAGGCCACAGATGAATCTTTTAGCCTTTCAACTCCCTTACCCAATACTTAATTTAAAAGATTTTTGTTTTTATTTAAAAGGTTTTGTTAGATGGAAGAACAGAATTCCAAGATGCGGCTGTACATGGCAATTCCAATATTGTGCTTACTCAATTTCTTATAAACAGATGGTGTGATAACCTACATCAATGTTGCTGTTTAATTAGCATCCGTTGTCATTAAGTATTACTTTAGATCATTATCATGCCTTAAAATATTGTGCGAGCATCTCCTCCCAAATCATTAGTACTTTTTTGGGCAGAAAAGTATATACAGTTCTATAATGGAGTCTTTCATTATCTGGAGAGTTCAAAACGATACACATGGCAACATTTTGAATGGTGAATAGTCAAACTTTCATTTAATTTATTGCAGTTAAGTAACCTAATTTGCATAATAATACTTAAAACAAATCTGTAAATCCAGGGGGGTGACCCCTATCAATAAACCACTGGACAAAGATTTCTTAAAAGTGGGGAAAACACATAAGCCATTGCTTCTTTTTGGGGACTACAGGAACAAGATTAACTCTTTCACATGTTCCAGAATTCAATAACAATATGTGGCAGATGTGTATCTTACAACCCTGTCCACCTCCTTTATTACACTTGGCCATACAATAAATTTGTTGATCTCAGATTTAAAATCATTAATTGAACTGACTCCTCTCACACTTTGAACGGATCTCCTAACCTCCCTTCTCTCCCATAACGTCTGGCCCTAACTTTATGGCTATGGTCCCTGGTTCTGATCTTCCCCGACAACAGAAAACATTTCTTTCTATTTAACCTATCAATTCCTGTTTAAATTTGTAGTGCAAACTCCTCCCCTTCATATTCTAATTTTCTAATTATAAAGTATAATCATCAGTTAGTCTTCTGTAGCTGGTGCCTAGTGATTTTAGTGATCTGTGTATATGCTGAATCTTTGGACCTTTATTGTTCCTAGCTTTTCACCATATAACAAAGTAATTGAATCTATCTTTATTTGGTTCAAAATGGATGACATCACAACTGAAGTGAAATCCATCTGCCACAGTTTTGCCCACTTGCTTAATCCATGTATGCCTCTTTATAAGTGAATACTCTTGTCTGCATAGCTTACTGTATTAAAGTTTATTTATTAGTCACAAGTAAGGCTGACATTAATACTGCAATGAAGTTACTGTGAAATTCTCCTATCAATGTTTGTGTCAGCAGCACACTATCATTCTCTATTGTTTTATACGATTCATTAATATATAGATATGGTGAACATGTGACAACCGGACACAGATCCCTTGGGAACACCACTCGTCACTTCCTTCTAATTCACATAGCAGTTATTCACACTCTTCTACTGCTTAACCAACTCCTAATGTGGAGATTCTGGCGTTGGACTGGGGTGAACACAGTAAGAGTTTTAACAACACCAGGTTAAAGTCCAGCAGGTTTATTTGGTAGCAAATACCATTAGCTTTCGGAGCGCTGCTCCTTCGTCAGATGGAGTGGAAATGTGCTCTCAAACAGGGCACAGAGACACAAAAATCAAGTTACAGAATACTGATTAGAATGCGAATCCCTACAGCCAGCCAGATCTTAAAGATACAGACAATGTGGATGGGGGGAGCATTAAGCACAGGTTAAAGAGATGTGTATTGTCTCCAGACAGGACAGCCTGCAAGTCCAGGAGGCAAGCTGTGGGGGTTACTGATAATGTGACATAAATCCAACATCCCGGTTTAGGCTGTCCTCATGTGTGCGGAACTTGGCTATCAGTTTCTGCTCAGCGACTCTGCGCTGTCGTGTGTCGTGAAGGCCGCCTTGGAGAACGCTTACCTGATAAGCGTTCTCCAATTTCATGAGCTTTACTTTTAGTCGACAGTCTCGTATGTGGAACGTTTACCTTCTGGAAGTCCATTTGAACTACATCTACAGACATTTGTCTGTCTGTTACTTCAGTTTGTTCCTCAAAAAGATCAGTCGGGTTAATTTTATCCGACCCACTCTTTTCAAGTCCAAGTTGGCTCACTCTAACCAAATTTTCTCATGTTTTCAAATCGCTCAATCACTCTGTACTTAAGGATAGAATAACGTTCATACAACAATTAGAGTCATAAAGTCATAGTCATAGAGGTTTACAGCATGAAAACAGGCCCTTCGACCCAACTTGTCCATGGTGCCCTTTTTTTTTAAACCCCTAAGCTCGTCCCAATTGCCTGCACCTGGCCCAGATCCCTCGATAGCCATCTTACTCATGTAACTGTCTAAACGCTTTTTAAAAGACAAAATTGCACCCACCTCTACTACTACCTCTGGCAGCTTGTTCCAGATACTCACCACCCTCTGTGTGAAAAAAATTGCCCCTCTGGACCCTTTTGTATCTCTCTCCTCGCACCTTATACCTATGCACTCTAGTTTTAGACTCCCCTACCTTTGGGAAAAGATATTGACTATCTAGCTGATCTATGCCCCTCATTATTTTATAGGCCTCTATCACCCCTAAGCCTTCTACGCTCCAGAGAAAAAAGTACCAGTCTATCCAGCCTCTCCTTATAACTCAAACCATCAAGTTGCGATAGCATCCCAGTAAATCTTTTCTGCACTCTTTCTAGTTTAAAAACAATTAACAATTTAACAATTGTTAAATTAACATTCTATAAGTTCCTGGTTTCTCTCTCTGGTGCCTCACTTGCAATTTTCCCTTTTGTCGGAAGGGGCTATTCCAGAATTGAGAGATGTTTGGAAGGTTATGACTGAAGCATCTGCAGTTTCCTCAGCTACTTCCTTTAACATCCTGGGGTGAAAATTAACAAGTGCTGGGTATTTATCAGTCTCATTATTTTTTTTAAATATTGCTTTCTTGCTGATGTTAACTTTAGTGTGTTCCACTCTTTGATTCATTAATAGGTTCCCTGGCATTCCAAGATTATTTCCCTCAATTGAGAAGACTAACACAGAAGTTCTGATATTTACTGGGACAGGATTAATGTGCAGGGAGATGAGATATGTTGCTGAGACCTGAAAGTCCGCAGTGCCCTGAGTGCCTTGCCATGGCGTGTGAGTTTTTTTCAACTGGTTCCCGAGCCAGAAACTAGTCTGATTGAAACTCTTAGCTCTCTGTTGAGTGGGAAGTACTGCTTAAGGGGCTGCAGCCCAGAAGATGGCAAAGTCCTTGCTGATTGTGATTGAGATAGTGAATGGCATGGGTACAGCATGATTTGGAAGGTATAGGTAACATGAGCAGTTGGAGAGAGAACAGAGGACAAGATGGAGGAATCCAGGAAAGATTGAAGATAGTAATGAGAGATCGGGGAGATGATGGAATCAAAATTGGGTTTCAGGAAGAAATTGGAATCAAAGTGTTGGAAGCAAAGGGCCAAGTGTTAGATTTGGTTGTGGGAGAGCACTTTGGAGATAGTGACCACAATTTGGTGTCTTTTGTTATTGCAATGGAGAGGGATAGGGCCATACGGCAGGGCAAGGTTTATAACTGGGGGAGAGGTAATTATGATGCGATTAGGCAAGAATTAGGGGGCATAAGATGGGAACAGAAACTGTCAGGGAAAGGGACTAATGAAAAGTGGAACTTTTTCAAGGAACAAATACTGTGTGTCCTTGATAGGTATGTCCCTGTCAGGCAGGGAGGAAATGGCCGAGTGAGGGAACAATGGTTCACAAAAGAGGTGGAATGTCTTGCAAAAAGGAAGAGGGAAGCTTATGTAGGGATGAGGAAACACGGTTCAGATGGCTCAATTGAGGGTTACAAGTTAGCAAGGAATGAGCTGAAAAAGGGGCTTAGGAAAGCTAGGAGGGGGCATGAGAAGTCCTTGGCGGGTCGGATCAAGGAAAACCCCAAGGCTTTTTACTGTTATGTGAGGAATAAAAGAGTGACCAGGGTGAGGTTAGGGCCGGTCAAGGACAGTAGTGGGAACTTGTGTATGGAGTCAGTAGAGATAGGAGAGGTGATGAATGAATACTTTTCTTCAGTGTTCACCAAGGAGAGGGGCCATGTTTTTGAGGAAGAGAAGATGTTACAGGCTAATAGGTTGGAGGAAGTAGATGTTCAGAGGGAGGATGTACTAGCAGTTTTGAATAAACTGAAGGTCGATAAGTCCCCTGGGCCTGATGAAATATATCCTAGGATTCTTTGGGAGGCAAGGGATGAGATTGCAGAGCCTTTGGCTTTGATCTTTGGATCCTCACTGTCCACGGGGATGGTGCCAGAGGACTGGAGAATGGCGAATGTTGTTCCTCTGTTTAAGAAAGGGAACAGAAATGACCCTGGTAATTATAGGCCGGTTAGTCTTACTTCGGTGGTTGGTAAGTTGATGGAAAAAGTCCTTAGGAATGGGATTTACGACCATTTCGAAAGATGCGGATTAATCCGGGATAGTCAGCACGGATTCGTGAAGGGCAAGTCGTGCCTCACAAATTTGATTGAATTTTTTGAGGAGGTAACTAAGTGTGTTGATGAAGGTAGGGCAGTTGATGTCATATACATGGATTTTAGTAAGGCGTTTGATAAGGCCCCCCATGGTCGGCTTATGATGATGAAAGTAAGGAGGTGTGGGATAGAGGGAAAGTTGGCCGATTGGATAGGTAACTGGCTATCTGATTGAAGACAGAGGGTGGTGGTGGATGGAAAATTTTCGGACTGGAGGCAGGTTGCTAGCAGAGTGTCACAGGGATCAGTGCTTGGTCCTCTGCTCTTTGTGATTTTTATTAATGACTTAGAGGAGGAGGCTGAAGGGTGGATCAGTAAATTTGCTGATGACACCAAGATTGGTGGAGTAGTGGATGAGGTGGAGGGCTGTTGTAGGCTGCAAAGAGACATAGGCAGGATGCAAAGCTGGGCTGAAAAATGGCAGATGGAGTTTAACCCTGATAAATGTGAGATGATTCATTTTGGTAGGACAAATTTAAATGTGGATTACAGGGTCAAAGGTAGGGTTCTGAAGACTGTGGAGGAACAGAGAGATCTTGGGGTCCATATCCATAGATCTCTGAAGGTTGCCACTCAAGTGGATAGAACTGTGAAGAAGGCCTATAGTGTGTTAGCATTTATTAACAGGGGGTTGGAGTTTAAGAGCCATGGGGTTATGCTGCAACTGTACAGAACCTTGGTGAGACCACATTTGGAATATTGTGTGCAGTTCTGGTCACCTCACTATAAGAAGGATGTGGAAGCGCTGGAAAGAGTGCAAAGGAGATTTACCAGGATACTGCCTCGTTTGGAGGGTAGGTCTTATGAGGAAAGGTTAAGGGAGCTCGGGCTTTTCTCTCTGAAGCGGAGGAGGTTGAGGGGAGACGTAATAGAGGTTTATAAAATGATGAAGGGGATAGATAGAGTGAACATCCAAAGACTATTTCCTCGGGTGGATGGAGCTATTACAAGGGGGCATAACTATAGGGTTCATGGTGGGAGATATAGGAAGGATGTCCGAGGTAGGTTCTTTACGCAGAGAGTGGTTGGGGTGTGGAATGGACTGCCTGCAGTGATCGTGGAGTCAGACACTTTAGGAACATTTAAGCGGTTATTGGATAGGCACATGGAGCACACCAGGATGATAGGGAGTGGGATAGCTTGATCTTGGTTTCAGATAAAGCTCGGCACAACATCGTGGGCCGAAGGGCCTGTTCTGTGCTTTACTGTTCTATGTATGTTCAAAGGAGATGAAGATTTGGGGCCAATATTGGGAATTGGGGAGAGATCGCTGGCCGGTGAGGGGGTTGGGGAGAAATTGACATCAGAAATTGAGGGATCATGGAGAGATTGGAGGCAAAGTTGGGGAAACAGAGGGTGAGTCAGGCACCAGATGGAGAGATAAGAGAGATCAGAGATTGAGTCAGAGATTTTGGGGTGCTGGTGATCGCATTGGTGGAGGGTTGGAGATTATGGGGAAGTCTCGATGATCACAGAGGTTCTGAGGGCAGGGGGAGGGGGGATTATAAAATCAGGGGTTTAGCTTGTCGGGCTGAGAAGATACACTCCTGCTTCTCCTGACAGTTGAGGTAAGTGCCATTCTATCAACTATTTCCTGGCATGTTAGCTGCAATGCATTCTGCTGTTTCTGCTTTTCCCTGCTCTCCCTCACCATCTTTCAAATCATCCTTGTCTGGCCATTTGTCTTCCTGTTATCATGCCTTCTCCATAATCTGCAGTTTGCCATGTTATGCAAACAATAGCCTGCCACGTTGCAGCCCACTTGGAACCACAGTTAGGGATCCCATTCCCTCAATGTCCCCATTCTCCTTCTCTTATTTACACTATTAAATCTAAATTTTTCAAGCCACATAACACCAAAGCCACTAACATTTCTGTTTGAATATATAATTTGTGACATGATTCAGTGTTTATGGCATGTTAATAGCAATCAGTGATAAACAGGGAATTATGGATTTTTTTGGCCAGTCTTATTAATTATGATTTGCAAGAGAATGAAAATGCACCTATAATGCACCTCACATTGTTGCCATACTGACAGTCAGCTGGTTCCCAGACGCAATCAACCACAGTGGATTTCAGTATCTCTGGCATACTCCTACACTCATGTATTGGTCTGACCTTGTTTAATTATTAACTGAAGGATATCCTGACGCTGCAATCCTGCACTTCACTGTGCAGAATATGAGAGCGCAGCAGAAATCTTTACAAGGGAAAGAAAATTGAAAAGTGCAAATACACATTGGAAGAGCGATGATTAAAATTTAAAAATCATTATCCTTCAGATGAATATTCAATCCTTTTTTTATCCAATTTAATTAAACAACCCAATGAAAGTATTTGAAATGTACTTTACATGAGATCAAAATATAAGCCAATTCATTTGAATTTGACACAGTGGTTATCACAGTGGCCTCACAGCGCCAGGGACCTGGGTTCGATTCCGGCCTCAGGTCATTGTCTGTATGGAGCTTGCACATTCTCCCTGTGTCTGTGTGGGTTTCCTCCAAGTGCTCTGGTTTCCTCCCACAGTCCAAAGATGTGCGTGCGGGGTCAGGTTGATCCTCTATAGCAAGGACATCCTTTCTCAGATAAGGACACCAAAACTGCAAACTGCACTTGCACATTGATCCCTTTAGCCCCAAGAGCTATATCTAATTTCTTCTTGAAATCACACAATACTTTGGCCTCAACTACCTTCTGTGGTCATGAATTCCACAGATCCACCATTCTCTGGATGAATACATTTCTCCTCATTTCAGTCCTAAAAGGTCTACCCGTTATCCTCAAACTATGATCCCTAGTTCTGGATTCCCTCACCATCCGGAACATTCTTTTTTAATCTATCCTGTATAATCCTGTTAAAATTTTATACGTTTCTACAAGATCTCACTCTTCTAAACTCCAGTGAATATAATCCTAACCATTTAGTCTCTCCTCATATAATAGACTTGCCATCCCAGGAATCAGCCTGGTAAACCTTTGCTGCATTCCCTCTACAAACAAGGATATCCTTCCACAGATAAGGACACCAAAACCGCAAACAATACTCTAGGTGTGGCCTCATCAAAACCCTATACAATTGCAGCAAAACATCCATATTCCTATAATCAAATCCTCTTTCTCTGAAGGCCAACATGCCATTTGCCTTCTTTACTGCGTGCTGCACCTGCACGCTTACTTTCAGGGACTGATGCACAAGGACTGCAAGGTCTTGCTGAATATCCACATCTCTCAATTTACACCCATTCAAATAATAATCTGCCTTCCTATTTTTGCCACCGAAGTGGATAACCTTACATTTATCCACATTATACTGCAGCTGCCATGCATATGGCCACTCAATCAACCTGTCCAAATCACGTTGAAGCATCTCTGTATCTACCTCCTAGCTCACCCTCCCACCCAACATTTTATCATCGGCAAATTTGTAGATAATACAGTTAGCTCCCTCTTTCAAATCATTAATATATCATGTGAACAGTTGGGGGTCACAGCACAGATCCCTGTGGTACCCCACTAGTCACTGTCTGCCAATCAGAAAAAAACATTGATGCCGACTCTTTGCTTCCTATCTGCTAACCAGCTTTTTATCCAAGACATTACCAGCAAACCCACGCGCTTTAAATTTACATAGTAGTCTGTTATGTGAGACCTTGTCAAAAGCCATCTGAAAGTCCAAATAAGCCACATCCACTGGTTCTTGATCAACTCTACTAGTTACATCTTCAAAAATTCCAATAGATTCATTAAGCATGATTTCCCCTTTGTAAATCCATGCTGACTTTGACTGATTATATCACAGCTTTCCAAATGCCGAGTTATGAAATCCTTGATAATAGACTCTAGCAACTTCCCCAGTACCAACATTAGGCTCACTGGTCTATAGTTCTCTGTTTTCTCTTTACCTCCCTTTTTGAATAGCAGGTTTATATTAGCTACCCTCCAATCTGTAGGAACCAGTCCAGAGTCCAAAGAATTCTGGAAAATGACCACCAATGAATCTACTATTTCCAGGGCCACTTCCTTAAGTAATCTGGGATGAAGATTATCAGGCCCTGGAGATTTATCTGCTTTCAATCACATAAATTTCCCCAAAACCATTTCTATGCTAATACTGATTTTCTTCAGCTCCTCACTAAAACGTGTTTCTCTCAGAACTTCTGGTACACTATTCTTTTACATACTCGTACAGGAAGACATTGACCCTGATGGTCGTACGCCAGGTCCTTCAACATCAGAAAACCATTAAACACCTTACTCTGTCTGTCATCCAGAATGCACATTAATGACACAAAAATTCCTTCCACTGCTACCCTCTGTCTTCTATGACTGAGCCAATTCTGTATCCATCTTGCCAGCTCACCTCTGATCCCATGCGACTTCATCTTCTACACCAGTCTGCCATGAGGGACCTTGTCAAATGCCTTACTGAAGTCCATGTCGACAACATCCACCGTCCTAGCCTCATCAATCGTCTTCGTCGCTCCCTTGAAAAACTCGATCAAGTTAGTGAGACATGACCTCCTCGTCACAAAACCATGTTGCCTCTCACCAATACGTCCACTTATTTCCAAGTGGGAGTAAATCCTGTCTCGAAGAATCCTCTCCAATAATTTCCCTACCACTGATGTAAGGCTCACCGGTCTGTAATTATCTGGACTATCCTTGCTACCCTTCTTAAACAAAGGAACAACATTGGCGATTCTCCAATCCTCTGGGACCTCCTCTGTAAGAAGTTTAACAACATCAGGTTAAAGTCCAACAGGTTTATTTGGTAGCAAATGCCACCAGCTTTCGGACCGCTGCCCCTTCGTCAGGTGGAGTGGATATCTGCTCACAAACAGGGCACAGAGACACAAACTCAATTGTCTCTGTATGCCCTGTTTGTGAGCAGATCTCCACTCCACCTGACGAAGGGGCAGCACTCCGAAAGCTAGTGGCATTTGCTACCAAATAAACCTATTGGACTTTAACCTGGTTTTGTTAAACTTCTTACTGTGCTTACCCCAGTCCAACGCTGGCATCTCCACATCATGACCTCCTCTGTAGCCAGTGAGGATACAAAGATTACTCTCAAGGCCCCAGCAATTTCCTCCCTTGCCTCTCTTAATATTCTGGGGTATATCTCATCAGGCCCTGGGGACTTGTCTACCTTAATGTTTCTCAAGACCCCCAATACCTCCTCCTTTTCAATCTCAACATGACTCAAATTATCTACACACCCTTCCCCAGACTCATCATCCACCAAGTCCTTCTCTTTGGTGAATACTTTTGCAAAGTACTCATTTAATATCTCACCCATTTCCTCTGGCTCCACCCATTGATTCCCTCCCCTGTCTTTGAGTGGGCTAACCCTCTCCCTGGCTGCCCTCTTGCTCTTTATAAAAAGCCTTGAGATTTTCCTTAATTCTGCTGGCCAATGATTTTTCATGACACCTTTTAGCCTTTCTTACTCCTTGCTTAAGTTTCCTTCCACATAAACCTATTTCAGACACAGAACCCTAAAGTACTGAAATAGTACATCCAGTCTCTAGGAGAAGCAGAATATCTAATATCATGGGGGAGAATCTCCACAGGATTCTCCCGATCGCCTGCCTAACTTCAAAAGTAAATCGATGGAACTCCTAAAGCCACCATTTTTCAACCATCTGTTTTTTTCTTCAAAGGCTACTCCCACCATCCTCTGAAGTTATGGCAAAAAATCAGGAGAATCCCTGTGGAAATTCTAAGCATGGATATTTTTACATCTGTGGTATATAATTTCATATCAGGAAGTTAAAGATTGCGACATCCTCTGTAA
Organism: Mustelus asterias; assembly: GCF_964213995.1. Lineage (NCBI taxonomy): Eukaryota > Metazoa > Chordata > Chondrichthyes > Carcharhiniformes > Triakidae > Mustelus > Mustelus asterias. Next base: position 160,545,931 of record NC_135801.1, on the reverse strand, counting down.
AAAAGTAAATGCACCTTACTATTGTAATAAGTTATGAAGGCCCTTGATGCAGTGAATAAATTGCAGTTTTTAGCATATGAGCTAATACACTGTTGACCTGGTCTCTTGTTCCTAATCACACCATCATGAAAATATGTTTAAATTGAACTTAGCTGATCTTTCAAGCCCATAAATGTTTTGAATTTCAGTGCAGAAATCTGAACTCCCTTCGTTGAACAGAAACATATAAATGTTCCACTTCAGCTGAGTTGCAATTTAAATCTTCTGGGATGAAAGTGTAAACTGATCGGTACATCATGATGCTGGTTGTGGTCAAAAGGGCACTCAGATAACTTCGAAACTGAGAATGTATCAACATTGTATGTGGATATCCACTTATTAAAGACATGTTCACGAATTGCAGAGTTGCAAAAAGCTCTTTTATGTTCTCGTGACAGTGCCAGCCTGGTCCAAAGTCCACTTCTCTGAGTCTTAAAAGTCATGGGATCAAAGTCAGTCACCAAAAGTTGAGCATGTCATCTAAGCTAACACTTCAGTGCAGTCCTGAGGGAATGCTTCATTCTCAAAGCTGCTGGCTTTCACATGAAGTGTTAAACTCCTTTCTTGGCTACTTGTTGAAGTGGATCAATTCGATTCCATAGAACCATTCAAGTTCTTTCATTGTTTTGGTCTAAAATTATCAATTAAAGCAAATCTATTGATGACAATTTGTTTTGTGTGACTTTGTTGAGATCAATTAGGTCACCCCTTCTCCTCAAGAGAAATTTGTTGTCTCAGAAGCACTTTAGAACATCATCGAGATGTAAAAGGCAGTACAGGAATGCAGGGTTTTGCTTTCATTCATTTTCATTTTGATTTTCAGTCCTAAAAAAATGTATTTTTTACATTGGTGATGGCATTGGGGCCATTTTTGGATGTATTGCTCATACCAGGAACGAGCAACTCTTCACCTGAGCTGTAATGGATGAATGAGAATGAAAATCGTCCAGTTGATATAATGGTCAGCTGATCCTCATTGCATTAAAAGCTTTCCAATTATTTCTCCCATTGAGCTTTGAAGCTGAATTAGATTGTGTTCATTCATCTGAATGATACTGGGACTGAACGGGTTGAATTCTAAATACAGCTTGTACTCCCTTGAGTACAGAAGATCTAATCAAACTGGTTAAAATGATAAAGTGATTCAATTAGGTTATTGCAGGGGAACTATTTCCCTTTGCCAGGAAGACAAATGTCAAGGCCCAGCAGGTTTCCATACCACTATCTATCAACATTGACAACTTGATGCTGGAGGTTGTTGACAGCTTCACATATCTTGGCTCCACAATCATCAGCAATCTGTCACTTTATCCTGAAATCAATACACCCATTGCAAGAACTGCAGATGCTATATCCAAGCTGAGTGAGAGTGTGTGGAAGATGCTGAGTTTGTGCCTCCAGAGATAACCTTTCCCATACCTGTTCAGCAACTTCTTATAGATTTTACTATGTATAAAAGTCCAGCAACCTTTACCATGCAGTGCCTTCTGGGTGCCCTGAGGCTAGCAGCAGCTGGCTTTTCAGATCTGGCTTCATTTAAACTGCTTGCCAAAAGTTTGATCACTGATTCCTGCTGTCTGCTGAGTTCAAAAACTACTCCGTTCATAGGTTTCAGCATCTCCTTAAATACGTTCTTTCCTTTGATCTCATCATTGAATCACCTAGTCTCTTCAGAACTGCTCTCTCCCGGAGTTTATTAATTGCATTTCTTTGCTTTAGCTGTTAGGATTTAAGAGTAAATTGACTCTATCCACCTCTGACATTTTTCTTTAACATCCTGCATCTCTCGTCCTTTGAATCACAACAACCTATTCAAAACTACTTCTGTAATATAAACATCCTTATCAAACTGCCTGATATAAACATCTGTATAAAGTATTTCTCAGGTCATTACCATATCAAAACCACAGTGAAGGTTTGCACAGTCACTCTGTCCCCTGCTTTAATTACCACTCAAACATCCCCAACAGTTTAAAAAAAGACACAAATATTACCCAGAAAATCATTACAGATTGTTCAATTTTCCTGACACTTGTCAGGACAAGGTCAACAACTCAGAAGTCCAGCAGCATAATCTCATGGTTAATTCAACAATGTCTGCACTGGTTCAGCTCCATTCATTACATGGATAACAGCCATTTACCCGAAGATCTTCTGTATGGTTGAGGGGTGACCTGATAGAAGTCTACAAGATTATGAGGGACATGGACAGAGTGGATAATCAGAAGCTTTTTCCCAGGGCCGAAGAGTCAATTACGAAGGGGCACAGGTTTAAGGTGCGAGGGGCAAGGTTTAAAGGAGATGTACGAGGCAAGTTTTTTACACAGAGGGTGGTGGGTGCCTGGAACTCGCTGCCGGGGGAGGTAGTGGAAGCAGATACAATAGTGACTTTTAAGGGGTGCCTGAACAAATACATGAATTGGATGGGAATAGAGGGGTATGGTCCCCGGAAAGATAGGGGGCTTTAGTTCAGATGGGCAGCAGGCTTCGAGGGCCAAAGGGCCGGTTCCTGTGCTGTAATTTTCTTTGTTCTTTGTTCTTTGTTCTTGACTGCTGTGTCATGACCCAATGGGCATTCATACTGTGACAAGGGCATATGAAAATGAGATATGAAGCTGGTGGATATTGACTAGGAATCGGTCACTGATGGCTGGAAGCTGCCCATTTGGAAGGGCATTGGAAGAGACGAGCAGAAACAAGAAGCTAACTGGTTGAGAAGTAGGCCCAGAGAAAACAGAGACCAGTGAATCGTGCACTTCCTCTGTCTTCTCTGTCTCTGCCTTCATTGTCTCCATCTGGAGCATAGGGGCAGAGACTGCTATGCCAGAGTGGGGCTTCTGAGCCAAACCAGAGGATAATTAACAGAGACAGTCTGTGGTCCGTGGGGTCCTTAATTATGCTGGCTGCTTTGCTGAGGCAGCGGGAAGTGTAGACAGAGTCAATGGATAGGAGACTGGTTTGTGTGATGGATTGGGCTACATTCATGATCTTTTGTAATTTCTTGCAGTCTTGGGCAAAGCAGGAGCCATACCAAGCTGTGATACAACCAGAAATAATGCTTTTTATGATGCATGTGTCGAAGTTGGTGAGAGTCGTAGCTGACATGCCAAATTTCCTTAGTCTTCTGAGAAAGTAGAGGCGTTGGCGGGCTTTCTTAACTATAGTGTCGGCATGGGGGGACCAGGACAGGTTGTTGGTGATCTGGACACCTAAAAACTTGAAGCTTTCGACCCTTTCTACTTCGTCCCCGTTGATGTAGGAAGGGGCATGTTCTCCTTTACGCTTCCTGAAGTCGGTGATAATTCCTTTGTTTCATTGACATTGAGGGAGTGATTATTGTCGCTGCACCAGTTCACTAGGTTCTCTATCTCATTCCTGTACTCTGTCTCATCATTGTTTGAAATTCACTATGGTGGTGTCATCAGCAAACTTGAAAATCGAGTTGGAGGGGAATTTGGCTGTCAAATGTGCACGTTCTGTTTTATAAGCTGGAATGTCATTTACACAGATTGCATAAGCTGCAGTTTGGGCATTTTTTTTGTTTCTCCTGGGAATGGTCAGATGGTTAAATACCAACAGATGTTTGTTAAAATGTCAGCGATTCTGACAACCAATTTCTGGTTCTCAAGGGCATTTATCACAAGATGTTGCACCTGCATGATCCTATGTTTTTATTTAACACTAGATAGAGACTTCAAGCAGAAAGGAGTGGTGAAGGGATGAGGAAGAGAAATCCAGACTGATTGCAGAGATGCACATTCACCAGTTCAGGGAAAACAGAACTCATATATTTACAGGTTCAAACTATACAGAGGCTTGCAACCTCATGGCTGCAGTCAGCTCCGGAGATGACTCTGAGTACGGAAGCATTTTTATACAAATGTCAGCACTCAATTTACACTGTCCCAGAAAAGTGAACATTTAGTACATTAATTTAGTGAGCCATAAATTGTGTCTTTCTGGGGATTTCTGAACCCTTGTGGAGCAGTATAAGCAGTGTAAGGGGCGGCATGGCAGGCAGCATGGAGGCACAGTGGTTAGCACTGCTGCCTCACAGTGCGAGGGACCCGGGTTCAATTTCCGGCTTGGGTCACTGTCTGTGTGGAATTTGCACATTCTCCCCGTGTCTGCGTGCGGGTGCTCCGGTTTCCTCCCACAGTCTGAAAGTGCTGGTTAGGTGCATTGACCCGAACAGGTGCCGGAGTGTGGCGACTAGGGGAATTTCACAGTAACTTCATTGCAGTGTTAATGTAAGCCTTACTTGTGGCTAATAAATAAACTTAAACTAACTTTCCTCTGTCTGGGACACATCCATAGGATTACTGCCAGCCAAAACCACAATGAAAAGTGTCTCTTCAGGCACAGGCAAATCAGTTCTATCTGTTTCCATGGAGAGGTCATTTGTTCCTGCCACAGACCGACTGGGTACTTCAGTGCTAAAACAGTCAGCAACATTTCCTGATGGCAATATACTTCCTGATGGCAAAACTGGCTGCTGGGACATCTCTCTTTTTCTAAAACGGTCTGTGCGTTTTCAGATGATCCTTCCCACTACGTCCACTTGTTAATACAGGGGTCCAGTTTTGCACACAACAGTTCGAGAGACCCAGGTCAACTCACTACCAACATTTCTCAAATAGATAGCATCATCCACCATAAATGACCGCGTTGACTGAATTGAATCATGACTTGCCTGCTGACTGCTTTGGCGGGTGTCTACCCTACCCAGCAAATTTGGAAACACAAAGCTTCAGTCTCAGTCTGTGGATTAACAGCTCTGTCGGCGGGACCCCCATTGTTGCATGTGGAGTGGTCCGGTAGCCAAGAAACAAGCATGGACAACCAGGGCATATATAGAGTGGAGAGAGGGTTAAGCACAGATTAAAAAGGTGTGACCTTTTTAAGCACAGATTTAAAAGGTGTGAACCACAACCCAAGCCAGGACAGTTAGTAGGATTTTGCAAGCCCAGGCCAAATGGTGGGGGTTACATGTAGTGTGACATGAACATAAGATCCCAGTTGAAGCCGTCCTCATGCATGCGGAACTTGGCTACTGGAACGTGACTATGAATTCAGGTATTCCGTGGGTGGAAAAACATTGGCTAATCTCTAAATGGTAGCGTGCAATGTAGAAGAATTCACTTCAAAAATGTCCATCCACTTAGATTGTGCGTCAACAATGAACAGAAACATTGTGCACCTGAATGGACTAACATAATTAATATAAACTTGTACCCATGGCTTGTCAGGGGTACAGTGGGGCTGTGGCAAGCTGCGCACTCTGTATTAGGAATCGGTGGAAGAGGGGCAATCAGGGCTGGGAGGGGGGATCGGGGCTGGCCATGGGGGGCTGGCAATTGGAATTGACCTGAATAAACTGGTGATGTGGGGGGGGGGGGGGGGGGGGGGGGGGGTGTGTGGGGTGGGGGGGGAGGCAATCGCAAGGTTAGAGTTCAGGATCTCGGCAATGGGGGGGTGTGCGTATGCGCCGATCTCCCCACTGACATAATGGTGCATGCACAGTGATCCCCTCAGTGCGCTGATGTTGGCCTCTCGGGCAGGTCAAGGCTCCTCACCCCTCCCCCTTCACACCCTCATACCAGCCCACACCCCCTGCAGCACCATGTGATGCAGAGTGTCAGAGATTCAATAAACTAAGTATGCCCAAACAATGGGTGGGAAAATAGAACATAGAACATAGAACAGTACAGCACAGAACAGGCCCTTCAGCCCACGATGTTGTGCCGAGCTTTATCTGAAACCAAGATCAAGCTATCTCACTCCCTATCATCCTGGTGTGCTCCATGTGCCTATCCAATAGCCGCTTAAATGTTCCTAAAGTGTCTGACTCCACGATCACTGCAGGCAGTCCATTCCACACCACAACCACTCTCTGCATAAAGAACCTACTTCTGATATCCTTCCTGTATCTCCCACCACGAACCCTATAGTTATGCCCCCTTGTAATAGCTCCATCCACCCGAGGAAATAGTCTTTGAACGTTCACTCTATCTATCCCCTTCATCATTTTATAAACCTCTATTAAGTCTCCCCTCAGCCTTCTCCGCTCCAGAGAGAACATACCTAGCTCCCTCAACCTTTCCTCATAAGACCTACCCTCCAAACTAGGCAGCATCCTGGTAAATCTCCTCTGCACTCTTTCCAGCGCTTCCACATCCTTCTTATAGTGAGGTGACCAGAACTGCACACAATATTCCAAATGTGGTCTCACCAAGGTCCTGTACAGTTGCAGCATAACCCCATGGCTCTTAAACTCCAACCCCCTGTTAATAAAAGCTAACACACCATAGGCCTTCTTCACAGCTCTATCCACTTGAGTGGCAACCTTTAGAGATCTGTGGACATGAACCCCAAGATCTCTCTGTTCCTCCACAGTCTTCAGAACCCTACCTTTGACCCTGTAATCCACATTTAAATTAGTTCTACCAAAATGAATCACCTCACATTTATCAGGGTTAAACTCCATTTGCCATTTTTCAGCCCAGCTTTGCATCCTATCTATGTCTCTTTGCAGCCTACAACATCCCTCCACCTCATCCACTACTCCACCAATCTTGGTGTCATCAGCAAATTTACTGATCCACCCTTCAGCCCCCTCCTCTAAGTCATTAATAAAAATCACAAAGAGCAGAGGATCAAGCACTGATCCCTGTGACACTCCGCTAGCAACTTGCCTCCAATCCGAAAATTTTCCATCGACCACCACCCTCTGTCTTCAATCAGACAGCCAGTTACCTATCCAATCGGCCAACTTTCCCTCTATCCCACACCTCCTCACTTTCATCATAAGCCGACCATGGGGGACTTATCAAACGCCTTACTAAAATCCATGTATATGACATCAACTGCCCTACCTTCATCAACACACTTAGTTACCTCCTCAGAAAATTCTATCAAATTTGTGAGGCACGACTTGCCCTTCACGAATCCGTGCTGACTATCCCAGATTAATCCGCATCTTTCTAAATGGTCGTAAATCCCATCTCTAAGGACCTTTTCCATCAATTTACCAACCACCGAAGTAAGACTAACCGGTCTATAATTACCAGGGTCATTTCTATTCCCTTTCTTAAACAGAGGAACAACATTCGCCATTCTCCAGTCTTCTGGCACCATCCCCGTGGACAGCGAGGACCCAAAGATCAAAGCCAAAGGCTCTGCAATCTCATCCCTTGCCTCCCAAAGAATCCTAGGATACATTTCATCAGGCCCAGGGGACTTATCGACCTTCAGTTTATTCAAAACTGCCAGGACATCCTCCCTCCGAACATCCATTTCCTCCAGCCTATTAGCCTGTAACACCTTCTCTTCCTCAAAAACATGGCCCCTCTCCTTGGTGAACACTGAAGAAAAGTATTCATTCATCACCTCGCCTATCTCTACTGACTCCATACACAAGTTCCCACTACTGTCCTTGACCGGCCCTAACTTCACCCTGGTCATTCTTTTATTCCTCACATAAGAGTAAAAAGCCTTGGGGTTTTCCTTGATCCGACCCGCCAAGGACTTCTCGTGTCCCCTCCTAGCTCTCCTAAGCCCCTTTTTCAGCTCATTCCTTGCTAACGTGTAACCCTCAATCGAGCCATCTGAACCTTGTTTCCTCATCCCTACATAAGCTTCCCTCTTCCTTTTCACAAGACATTCCACCTCTTTCGTGAACCATGGTTCCCTCACTCGGCCATTTCCTCCCTGCCTGACAGGGACATACCTATCAAGGACATCCAGTATTTGTTCCTTGAAAAAGTTCCACTTTTCATTAGTGCCTTTCCCTGACAGTTTCTGTTCCCATCTTATGCCCCCTAATTCTTGCCTAATCGCATCATAATTACCTCTCCCCCAATTGTAAACCTTGCCCTGCCGTACGGCCCTATCCCTCACCATTGCAATAACAAAAGACACCGAATTGTGGTCACTATCTCCAAAGTGCTCTCCCACAACCAAACCTAACACTTGGCCCGGTTCATTTCCCAGTACCAAATCCAATGTGGCCTCACCTCTTGTTGGCCTGTCCACATATTGTGTCAGGAAACCCTCCTGCACACACTGGACAAAAACGGCCCCATCCGAACTATTTGACCTACAAAGGCTCCAGTCAATATTTGGAAAGTTAAAGTCCCCCATGAAAACTACCCTGTGACCCCCACACATATCCATAATCTGCTTAGCAATTTCTTCCTCCACATCTCTATTACTATTTGGGGGCCTATAGTAAACTCCTAACAACGTGACCGCTCCTTTCCTATTTCTAACCTCAGCCCATATTACCTCAGTGTGCAGATCCCCCTCGAAGTGCCTTTCCGCAGCCGTTAAACTATCCTTGATTAACAATGCCACTCCTCCACCTCTTTTACCAGCTTCCCTACACTTAGTGAAACATCTATACCCCGGAACGTCCAACAACCATTCCTGTGCTTGTTCTACCCACGTCTCCATAATGGCCACAACATCGTAGTCCCAAGTACCAATCCACGCCCCAAGTTCATCTACCTTGTTCCGGATGCTCCTTGCATTGAAGTAGACACACTTCAACCCACCTTCCTGTCTACCGGTACCCACCCTTGACCCTGATACCTTCCCCAATACCTCACCATCCTCACTGACTTCTGGACTACAACTCCTTTTCCCACTCCCCTGACAAATTAGTTTAAACCCCCCTGAAGAGCCGTAGCAAATTTCCCTCCCAGGATATTGGTGCCCCTCTGGTTCAGGTGCACCCCGTCCTGTTTGTACAGGTCGCACCTTCCCCAGAATGTGTTCCAATTATCTACGTATCTGAAACCCTCCCTCCTACACCATCCCTGCAACCACATGTTTAACTGCACTCTCTCCCTGTTCCTCAACTCGCTATTACGTGGCACCAGCAACATACCAGAGATGACCACATGTTTTGTCTTGGCTCTCAGCTTCCAGCCCAGCTCCAGAAATTCCTGCTTTAAATCCCCGTCCCTTCGCTTACCTATGTCATTGGTACCAATGTGTACCACGACTTGTGACTGTTTCCCCTCCCCCTTCAGAATCCAGAAAACACGGTCTGAGACGTCACGGACCTTGGCATCCGGTAGGCAACATACCATCCGTGAGTCTCTTTTGCTGCCACAGAACCTCCTATCTATCCCTCTAACTAACGAGTCCCCAATAACTATTGCCCTCCCGCTCTGCCCCTTACCCTCCCGAGCCACAGAGACGGACACAGTGCTGGAGATCCTCTCACTGCGGCTCACCACTGGTATGTCATCCCCCTCAACTGTATCCAAAGCGGAATACTTGTTGCTAAGGGGAACGACCACCGGGGATCCCTGCACGGACTGCTTCCTCCCAGCCCCTCTCACCGTCACCCATCTGTTTTCATTCCTCGGAGTAACTGTATTCCTAAAGCTTCTGTCTATGGCCACCTCTGCGTCCCTAATGATCCTAAGTTCATCCAACTCCAGCTCCAGTTCCCTAACACGGTTTTGGAGGAGCTGCAGATGGGTGCACTTCCCACAGGTGTAATCAGCAGGGACACTGTCATCGTCCCTCACCTCAAATATAGTGCAAGAGGAACATAGCACTGCCTGCACACCCATCCCCTCGAGATACCTTGCCAGTACCAGGTAGAAAGTGCAGAAATGAATTTAAACTCACCTCTGCTCGCCCTTACTGCCTAAGCCCTGTGAGCCAAAGCCTTATAGCTCACACTCTGCTTCCCACTCACTCCACTACCCGCTCCCGACGCTGCCCGCTGTATACTGCAGCCTACCTTTTATACTTCACGCGCTTAAAAAACACACACTAGCTGACTGATTAAATAAATAAACAATTCAATTAATCTCTCACCAGCACTGCTGCCTCCAATCACTCCCTCTCAGCTTGCTCCCACCCGCTGGATACATTAGTTTTTTGGGGGGAGAATCGACCCCCTTGTGTCTCGCTTTGGACAGAAATGGAGGCTGAATAGTCTAATACCTGATTGCTTGTGTCCAAAAATATCAATGCCATGACAAGCTCTTGGGGTATTGGAGCAATTGTAACACTTTCTTCTAAAGGTAGGTAGCTAAGTGCATCCACATTCATTATGTGTGTTCCAGGTCGGTGCTTGAATGAATATTCATAGGTGGACAGAATTAACGGCCAATGTTGAATTCATGCTGATGCGATTAGCGGAATAGCCTTGTCCACTTTAAAAAGATCCAAGAGTGGTTTGTGGTCAGTAATGATAGCAAAGTGCCTACCATATAAATATTGTTGGAGTTTCTCGATACTAAAAACTATTTGATAATATTTCTTTCTCAATTTGTGACTCGCCTTTTTTGGCCTCTGAGAGGGTTCTTGAGACATCGCTGATTGGCCTTTCAGATCCGTCGTCTATTTCATGGGACAACACCGCAGCAATGGCATATATGGACAGACATTGCAGATTAACACCAGTTTCGTACAAGGGTCAAAATGTACTAACAAGTTTGAAGAATGCAGCAATTGTTTTACTCTGTTGAAAACTTCTAAATGGGCAGTCTTCCAAGACAAATGCTAATGTTTCTTCAGCAGAATATGCAAAGGGGCCAATAATGTTGACAGATTTGGTTAAAAAAAACACCCATAGTAATTTATCATTTCCAAAAATGACTTGAGCTCAGAATTGTTATTGGGTGGCAGTTCCTCCTTTATTGCCTTGACCTTGTCTTCCATGGGGTGTAATCCTTGTGCATCTACACAAATCTGAGGTCACATACCAACTGACTCAACAACAGCTTCTTCCCTGCTGCCATCAGAATGGATCTACCTTATATTAAGTTGATCTTTCTCTACACCCTAGCTATGACCGTAACACTACATTCTGTACCCCCTCCTTTCTTTCTCCCCTATATACTTTATAAACAGTGTGTTTTGTCTGTATAGCATGCAAGAAACAATAAAGACAGTGGCACAGTGGTTAGCACTGCTGCCTCACAGTGCCAGGGACCCGGGTTCGATTCCCAGCTTGGGTCACTATCGTGTGTGGAGTTTGCACGTTCTCCAGTGTCTGTGTGGGGTTTCCTCCGGGTGCTCCGGTTTCCTCCCACAGTCTGAAAGACGTGCTGGTTAGGTGCAATGACCCAAAAGGCGTTGGAGTGTGGCGACTAGGGGAATTTCACAGTAAGTTCATTGCAGTGTTAATGTAAGCCTTACTTGTGACTAATAAATAAACTTTACTTTAAAATGTTTATAATACAACAATAATAAATCAAATCAAGCCAAATGAAACCAAAGACACAGTACCCCAGGTGGCTTGAAAAGTACATTTTCTCTTCTTGAGGTGAGCACCAGTCTCTTGAAATCTCTTCAGCACCTCCTCTAAGTTCGCTGGATGCTCAGTTTCTGCCTATCCAGTTATGAGATCATCAAGGTAAACCACAACCCATGGCAGCCCCCCATCCATTGACTCTGTCTACACTTCCCACTGCCTCGGAGAAGCAGCCAGCATAATTAAAGACCCCTCGCACCCCGGACATTCTCCCTTCCACCTTCTTCCATCAGGAAAAAGATACAAAAGTCTGAGGTCACGTACCAACTGACTCAAGAACAGCTTCTTCCCTGCTGCTGTCAGACTTTTGAATGTACCTACCTTGCATTAAGTTGATCTTTCTCTACACCCAATCCATGACTGTAACACTACATTCTGCACTCTCTCGTTTCCTTCTCTATGAACGGTATGCTTTGTCTGTATAGCGCGCGAGAAACAACACTTTTCACTGTATACTAATAATAAATCAAATCAAATCAAATCAAAACAAAATCAAAGCCCCTGCAACAGACTCTTCATTGTCCTTTGGAAAATAACACATGCTGAAAACACGCAAAAAGGCCAACACATGAATTGGAACAAACCTTTGTGTATGTTTATCGTGACATAACCTCGGGAAGCATCATCCAACCCGAATTACTGATATGCGCGGCTCATCTCCCGCTTTCTACAAGACCGACCTCTGCCCAGCTTTGAATACAGGTGGAAGCCAAGAAAAAAAATAGTAGAGTTAAAGGCAGAATTTCCAGAATTATCCAGAGGTCTGAAGAAAACTGAAAAGGGTGCTATGATGCGGGAACACCAGAACTGACTAGAACCAGGCAGAAGGTTTTCCTTGAACTACAGGTGAAGGAACCACAAGTCCATTTCTGGGAAGAACAGCTTGCTTCAAGAAAGAAACCAATAGACAAACATGCTGACAGAAAACAATGAGCAACATCAGACGCACTGTTATGCATTCCTGGTGGAAAACCTGACGAGGAGGACATGCATTTCATTGAAGATGTGGAGTCATATACCTCATTAACCACAAAGGGACAATTCTCCCAGCCTGGTGTGCTGCTCCAGCAGGGAGACATCAGCGGAGTCTGTTTAGCGGGCTTCCTACTGGGTGCAATGTCATAGAGTGCACGATTCACTAAAACTCTAACCAGGTGAACCAGCCTGGATTCATAACCAGAATCACAAAGGCAATATGATTTTTTTTTGCAAAAACACTAAATCCTGATCTTACTTTGTACAGAAACAAAAGCACAGGTGAAGCTACAACAAGGCGGCACGGTAGCACAGTGGTTAGCACTGCTGCTTCACAGCTCCAGGGTCCCGGGTTCGGTTCCCGGCTCGGGTCACTGTCTGTGTGGAGTTTGCACATTCTCCTCGTGTCTGCGTGGGTTTCCTCCGGGTGCTCCGGTTTCCTCCCACAGTCCAAAGTTGTGCGGGTTAGGTTGATTGGCCAGGTTAAAAAAAATTGCCCCTTAGAGTCCTGAGATGCGTAGGTTAGAGGGATTAGTGGGTAAATATGTGGGGGTAGGGCCTGGGTGGGATTGTGGTCTGTGCGGACTCGATGGGCCGAATGGCTTCCTTCTGCACTGTAGGGTTTCTATGATTTCTAAGACCATCAATGCAATGGATCAACTATCTAGACAATCAGGAAGACAACTTGAACAGGGAGCCAGTGGTCTCTGATGATTCACATACTACCGTACTGAGTTCAAGCGAGAACATGGAGAAGTTGAATCCTGTACAATCTCAATCAGGGAGTTGGATGAAATCACCATAACATTTACCTCTATGAAGCATGGATGAAGACAGAGACTTTGGGAGGAGATATAGGATAATTTAACTAATGTATTTAACATGGTCAGAGACTAGTGAGGAGATGTAATATAAAAAATTAATGTTAAATATGTAAATAGACATTTTATATCATCAGTGATGCAAGATCACATGATGACAGAATATGCTGTGAAATAGTTCCATGTGAAATATCGTTTGAAGACTTTTACTGTACGTGGAAGAATGTCCAATAAAAGGTAAAGTTTACCAACAACTTTGGTAAACCCTTTAGAACAAGACATCGTTATGAGTATCTATAAATCCTCATCTTGGACAACCTTACCTAAGACCCACAACAATGTAAATAGGAAATACTACCCGATACCATCTGGAATGCTGTGGAGGCAAAACAGTTCAAAGTCACTGTGACTATTCTGCATCCTGTGACCACTTCCATGTTGAACCAGAGTCACCTCAGGCATTACTCCCAGGTCAAATGGTGGTAGGCATGTCCTTGCAAAGCCTGTGTTGGGTAGTGTCTTCAGTGGAGAGCTCTCCACCTCCTCCCTCTTTGCCTAATCCATCACGCAAACCAGCCTCCCATCCATTGACTCTGTCTACACTTCCCACAGCAGCCAGCATAATTAGGACCCCACACACCCCGGACATTCTCTCTTCCACTTTCTTCTATCGGGAAAAAGATACAAAAGTCTGAGGTCACGTACCAACCGACCCAAGAACAGCTTCTTCCTTGCTGTCGTCAGACTTTTGAATGGACCTACCTCGCATTAAGTTGATCTTTCTCTACACCCTAGCTATGACTGTAACACTACATTCTGCACTCTCTCATTTCCTTCTCTATGAACGGTATGCTTTGTCTATATAGCGTGAAAGAAACAATACTTTTCACTATGTGCTAATACATTGACAATAATAATCAAGTTTTGCATCACTCTGCAACCTTCGCTGAATCCCTTTGTCATGTTGTAGATCCAGAGGCACAGCAGACACAGTCGCCATACCTCATGCAGAGTTGGGTCACCAGGTCTTGTTGCCTTCCTGAATGTATACTACAGCTTTCTAAAGCAAGCAGTTCCACTCATTTTGACTGGGCAGAAGTAAATCAAAATCACCTAATCTGAAGCTTGATAACCTATCCTTTAGATAATGCATATGGGGAGCCCTAAGTGCTGCTCAACATCAGCCCAGGTGGACAAGTGAACAGGTATTCTTGTACACTTGTATTCAGTGTTCAGTTCAAGTGCAGACCAAGTTAATGAAATAAGCTTCAAATCAGCAGGAACAACATCATGATGGGACCTTTTCCAGTGTACATGTGTTATACCCACACTTGTGCCCTTCACAGCATGGGATAGTTTCTGAGCCAGATACTTTTCAGGGTTTCCTGAACGATAGCACCAGTGAGTCTAATTTCATACCCGAGTTCAAAGTCATCTATCCCTCCGAATCATGCTACATCTACTATGTGTCATATCTCAAAGATAAAGATTCCAGCATTGATTCATAGAGCACCTCACAAATCACTTCTGATCACTAAGCTTCTGGCATAAGCATTCACCATCTCTTTAAATGCAGCCAGTTGACAGCAAGCAACTGCCGATAACACTGGTTTCTACCTTGTGGACTAATCACTAATCTACAGACAAATTTCAGCCGCTGGCTACTGGTTACCCAACTGAAAAATGTGCAGCCTGAAGTTCAAAATTGAGGAGACATCATGGCCACATCATTGGCACCTTTTATATGCAAAGATTCCTAAATGTTCCTGGCAGAAGTTTGCTTACATGAATAAATAAAGGCCTTTTGCTGGCTGTCAAAACTGGCAATTTCATGTATTTAGGTACAAATAGTTGAGACATGCGTCACATATGCTCTATACGTGTACCAGGTTTCGAGTGGCTTCGTCAGCAGTCCTTCCAGAGGTTGCTATATGTGAATAAAGCTCACTAAATGTTTTACATTTTATTCTTGTTGTTGCCTCTTCGCCAACCCCCTACATTTGCCTAAAATGTCCTGGTCTAATTAGCAGACACAACGTCCCGACCGCGGTTAAATGGGGCTTAAATGGTTTCGACCCCCTGATCTGGTTTTGAGTGCATTAACTGAGCTCGTAAATAATTAAAAAATAGTGTCATGCAAACCTGTTTGATTAATTTCCGAGCAAAAAATGTGGTGGGCTATATTTGCCCTTGGAAAATCTGGAAGATAACAGATGAATCACAGGGTACACGTTGAACTAGCATTGTTTTGATTCTTGTATCATCTGATCCAAGTTCTAAATATACTAGGAACAAACTGGAAATTTTACTGGATTTGGCTGGCTGAATTTTTGGCATAGCTGCCATCCAGGGAGTAGGTGTTCTGGATGGGCTGCCTCAGATGTCAAATAGTGGCTCAGACATAAACAAACCAATAGGACATGCCAGTGGGTCAAACATTCCTCTGCATTGTTTGAACAAATGAGGAGTTTTCGTTACCATCCAGTCATGACTAAACCAATCAATTTACATATGGATATAGAGGAAATTGATAGTCACTTTAAATTTGGTTTTGACAGCAATCAGCTTCAGCTTTAGCACATATATCTTGAGAGATGAGCTTTCTCATTCAATGGAATAGATAGAACATTCTTTTCAAGCGATTTAGAATGGAAGACCTTCAATTGAAAGCTATTTGGCACAACAGCTGTTTTTGTTCTGTTACTGGCCAATTTTACAACGAGGTGACAAAAACAATTTATATCAAATACCTAAGTAGAATCTCCTGGCACACCAAAGAATAGTTTTGGATCTGCAGACGTTTGGCGGAATCTTCCGCTCTTTGAAAAATTTTAGCCGTCAAGGTCATTCTGGATTCCAGCTTTATCAGTGCCTGGGGTCCACCAAAATGCATGATCTTCCTGGAGGCAGTTTCAATTTACTGTCCAATTCGGGAAGGAGAAAGGTGATGTGCAAGTGTGACGGAAAATCAGAGTGCCCAAGGTGAGGCGGGGGGCGGGGGGGAGGGGGTGGGGCAGGGGAGGGGGTTGGGTTGGAAAGAGGTGGAGGACGTCAGCCCCACAGTTGAAGGCTTTCCGCTGTTGATGGAGCAGCCAAAGGTAGCACAAGATGGAGGTTTTCTCATGATGTGACTGGCAACCTGTTCCTCTCGCCCAGCACTCTCTGCTGGATCCATACGTGTGAGGTGAACCTCACTTGAAAGCCTTTACATGATGCCTGAGGTTTGCTAGACTGTACCCTCAAAATTAAAAATTCACGTTGATTTCATGGGGCCCTGGCCTCTTGCTCTGCTGTTGGCTCGCGTGAGTAGGCATATTAGAGATCCGTATGCCCTCAGCAAAATCTCAGACTTTTCAATAAGTAGACAGTAATTAATTCCTCAACTATCTGCCCATCGCTGTTGCATGTGTCGCCGCTCCCACGTTGACCTCATCTCTGGGAAGAGCACTCATAAGGGGAGTGCACTGGGTAACAGACCAGGCGTGCAACTTTTTAAATTTGCTCTCAATCTCACCTCCAAAACATGTTTTCACGGGCTGGGAAGATTCCACCCACAATCAAACTTACTTTATTTTTGAGTTTCCCCTCATGAAAATAACTCCATCTTGTGCTACCTTTGGCTGCTCCATGCACATTAGCAGCGGAAAGCCTTCACTGTGGGGTTGACGCCCTAACATCTGCCCACCAGCCTAAAAATTAAGGTCCTTAAGTGACCACTTGAGGGTCTTAATTGGGGCTAGGGCGGGCTTCCCGTCTGCGGCCCGGCCTGCCCCAGCATAAAATGACTACCAGGTCAGGAACCAGGAGGGAATCCTGCTTGTGCAATTTTTATGCCAAAGTTTGAGTGTATAACGAACAATGTGGATCATGGCAAACGATGCTTGGTTAGTGGAGTGATCTTTGCCCTTTGAACATGAGGAGCAATCTGAGTTAAAAAAAAACAAAAAGCACAGCAGAGCTGTTTGGGAAATTTGCTTGTTCACTTTGCTTGAAATCTTCACACAGTTAATCAGAATGAAGCAGGTGGGAGCTGAAGTAATCGTGAGAAAACTAAATATTAAAGAGCCAAACTATTACGAAAGGAAATATAGGAGCTGAAATTGCTTTGGTCCGCTCTTTGTAATTTTGGGTAAACCTATTTATAAATTGTGCACAGGTTTAAAAAGAGAATCGATGTCGGCAATGAGAACATAGAGACGTTAGGAACACAAGTAAGCAACTGCTATCCAATTAGATCATGGCTGATCTGCAAATTTCCACTTCTGAGTACGGTTGCTATTGATACCTTCACTTCCTTTGGTTCCAGCTAAATTGTACTCGAGCAGACAATATGGCGTACGGTGGTTAATAAAGGCCACTTTATTTGGAACCCAACATTCCACGTGTAATGTGTGATTCAAGCACACGGACTGCACAGACGTTAATAAATAATTCCTTTCTTCCACCAGCATCAAAGTTGAATAAACTCTCAAGGGAAAGCTTATCTTCCTCAAACTAACTGTTTACAGAGGATATTCACAGCCAATGCTCCAGATCTCTATCCTATTTGTGGCCTCAGCTCCTCAATGCAGTGACTCACCAGTCTTGAATTGCTACTCCAGCTCTTGGCTGCAGTCCATCTCTCTCTCTCTCACTCCCTTTTTCACTCCTACTCTCTCCACAGGTTCTTCTCGACGCTTCTTCTCCTCCAGCCCATGCTCTGGGCTCAGACCCTGCCCCCAGTTCTCTTCAGACAGCTTTCCAGGCTTAGGCTGTGCCCTTGGTTTTTCCGAGGTCCGCCTCCTGTTCCAAGAGGAGTCCCAGGGCCAACCTAATTCCCTGCCTGGTGTCTACCCAGGCCGGTGACCTCTTCTGGCAGGGACCTAATATTCTGCAGGAAATTCACCGCAGTGTGCCACGCTCCAAAGTTGCATGCCAGAAGTCAGAGCGCCGAGGGACTGCTCACCTCATCCGCTACACATATACTGCCACAGAGTGTAAGGGCATGTCAGCAGGTTCCAGCCAAACTCCCCTCTAACTCAATTTTCAAGTTTGCTGATGACACCACCGTAGTGGGTCGGATCTCAAACTATGTTGAGGTGCAGTATAGGAAAGAAATAGAGAATCTGGTGAACTGGTGCGACGACAATAATCTCTCCCTCAATGTCAACAAAATGAAGGAGATTGTCATCGACTTCAGGAAGCGTAGAGGAGAACATGCCCCTGTCTACATCAATGGGACGAAGTAGAAATGGTCAAGAGCTACAATTTTTTAGATGCCCAGATTACCAACAACCTGTCCTGGTTCCCCATGCTGACACTATAGTTAAGAAAGCCCACCAATGCCTCTATTTTCTCAGAAGACGAAGGAAATTTGGCATGTCAGCTACGACTCTCACCAACTTTTACAGATGCATCATAGAAAGCTTTCTCTCTGGTTGCATCACAGCTTGGTATGGCTCCTGCTCTGTCCAGGAGCGCAAGAAACTACAAAGGGTCGTGAACAAAGCCGAGTTCCTCACTCAAACCAGCCTTACATCCATTGACTCTGTCTACACTTCTTGCTGCCTCGGAAAAGCAGCCAGCACAATTAAGGACCCCACGCACCCCGGACATACTCTCTTCCACCTTCTTCCGATGGGAAAAATATGCAAAGACTGAGGACACATACCAACTGACTCAAGGACAGCTTCTTCCCTGCTGCCATCAGACTTTGAATGGACCTACCTTGCATTAAGTTGATCTTTCTCTACACCCTAGCCAGGACTGTAACACCACATTCTGCACTCTCTCCTTTCCTTGCTTATGTACGGTATGCTTTGTCTGTATAGCGTGCAAGACTTTTAATTGTATACTAATCCATATGACAATAATAAATCAAATCAAATCAAGTCAGCAAATTTCAGAAGTGAGTCCTTACGTGTGATTTTCAAAATCAATGGATGTAAAGCAATGTTTGTATCTTCATACAATCACTTGATTTTAACACATGGGAAAATGTGATGAGCGACTGTTAAGTGGACACATCATTCATAATAAATTTTTGTGATGGAACACAGTAACATTTTCAATATTATCCATTTTTTTTAAATGACTATGAAAATGCTGCCATAATTGACTAAAACTGAAACAATTCCAGATGCTGATATAAAAATCTTGACATAAAATATTTAAATAATTATTCAAAATTTAAGATCTGATGAGGGCTGTGAATTTTCTAATGATTAGCAATTGAAAATGTTTTTTCTCTGTGGCTGTGACACATTCACACAACTGGAAAATCAGGGCCTGAGTGCTGGTTTGATGAAGTTGACAACTGGGTTGTGCTGTAAGTTGATCTGCTTGGCTGCATGGGCCTCATTAATGGAATAATGATACGGAATTGAGGCAGGGCTACCCTCGCTTGCATTTTCTGGTGATTGATGTGTTGCAGTACAAAACAGTCGCACTGATAGACTGATTTCCACATCTTCTCCGTTGCTATTATTAATGATGCACATCATTTGTTTAAGCAAATGACAGTGCAATTGCAGATTTGTAGCTCTAAGGGCTAAAGGGATCTAGGGGGAAGGGGGGGATCAGGATATCAAATTTGATGATCAGCCATGATCAATATGAAAGGCGGAGCAGGCTCGAAGGGCCGAGTGGCCTATTCCTGCTTCTCATTTCTATGTTTCTATGTATTTATTGTTGTTTAAAAATTTATTGTTCCATTTTGCGCTTTCCCTTTTTTTCCCTCATGCAGCATCACAGGGACTTGCCCCTGTTACACAGGTGGCAAATATTTTAGGAAACAGCCTTTTTCATAGAATTCCTACAGCACAAAAGGAGTCCATTCAGCCCATTGAGTCCGCACCAACTCTCCAATAGGGCATCCCACCCAGGCACTATACTCATAACCCCCCACTGATCCCCTAACCTACACCAACAGGCAATTTAGCATGGCAAATCCACCTAACCCGCACATCTTTGGACTGTGGGAAAAAACCAGAGGACCCAGAGGAAACCCAAGCAGACACGGGGAGAATGTGCAAACTCCACACAGACAGTGACCTGAGGCCGGAATCAAACCTACGTCCCTGGCGCTGTGAGGTAGCAATGCTGACCACTGTGCCACCGTGCCAGCCATTTTTCTGGCAGGACCTTTCATAGCATAACATTTATAATGTTGATCTATTTCATACTCTGTGGCTCCAATTAAAGAGGAAGAAAAATCAAAGGATATACTTTTAGTTATATAGTTTCACAATCTCCCATGCAGTTATCAAGATATTCTGAAGGTACGATCCTGCTGTATTCTGCTCAGCCAGTTCAGGAGGCACAAGAACATTGCTGGCCAATGATATCACTGCGGGATCTGTCCTGGGCCCCTCCATGCAGAAATATATTTAAGAAAGCCCACCTACACCTCTACTTTCCCAGAAGACTAAGGAAATTTGGCATGTCTGGTACAACTCTCACCAACCTTTAGGATCCACCATCGAAAGCATTCTTTCTGGTTGTATCACAGCTTGGTATGGCTCCTGCTCTGTCCAGGACCGCAAGAAACTACAAAGGGTCATGAACAAAGCTCAGTTCCTCAAACCAGCCTCCCATCCATTGTCACTGTTTCCACTTCCCGCTGCCTCAGAAAAGCACCCAGCATAACCAAGAACCCCATGCACCCCGGACATACTCTCTTCCACCTTCTTCCATCAGGAAAAAGATACAAAAGTCTGAGATCACGTACCAACCAACTCAAGAACAGCTTCTTCCCTGCTGCCATCAGACTTTTCAAAGGGCCTACCTCGCATTAGGTTGAGCTTTCTCTGCACCCTAGCTATGGCTGTAACATTACATTTTGCACTCTCTCCTTTCCTTCTCTATGTAGGGTATGCTTTGTCAGTATAGTTAAAAGTTAAAGTTTGTTTATTAGTCACAAGTAAGGCTTACATTAATATGGTAATGAAGTTACTGTGATATTCCCCTTGTCGTCACACTCCGGTGCCTGTTCGGGTCAATGCACCTAACCAGCACATCTTTCAGACTGTGGGGGGAAACCAGAGCACCCGGAGGAAACCGACGCAGACATGGGGAGAATGTGCAAACTCCACACAGTGACCCAAGACGGGAATCGAACCCAGGTCCCTGGCACTATGAGGCAGCAGTGCTAACTACTGTGCCACTGTTCCGCCCACCTGCGCAAGAAACAATACTTTTCATTTTATACTAATACATGTGACAATAATAACTGGAGGGGGACTAACATCCTGGTGGGGACATTTGCTAGAGCCGTTCGGGAGGGTTTAAACTAGTTTGGCAGGGGGGTGGGATCCAAAGCAGTAGGGAGACAAAAGTTTGAGGACAGAACAGAAGTTAAAGAGAGCACATTAATTAGTAAAGGCAGTGTCAGTAATCCTAGTACCAGACAGATCAGGCAAAAGCAAGACAGAGAGCAAGGGAAGTCCAGATTAAACTGCATTTATTTCAATGCAAGAGGCCTGATGGGCAAGGCAGATGAACTCAGGGCATTGATGGGTACGTGGGACTGGGATATTATAACAATTTCTTGCTAGCAATATCTTCTTGCCAGAAGCCAGAGGGTGGTTGTAGAGAGTTGTTTTTCAAACTGGAGGCCTGTGACCAGTGGTGTGCCTCAGGGATCAGTGCTGGGCCCACTGTTATTTGTCATTTATATTAATGATTTGGATGAGAATATAGGGGGCATGGTTAGTAAATTTGCAGATGACACCAAGATTTATGGCATAGTGGACAGTGAAGAAAGTTATCTCCAATTGCAATGGAATCTTGATCAATTGGGCCAGTGGGCTGATGAATGGCAGATGGAGTTTAATTTAGACAAATGCGAGGTGATGCATTTTGGTAGATTGAACCAGGGCAGGACTTACTCAATTAATGGTAGGGCATTGGGGAGAGTTACAGAACAAAGAGATCTAGGGGTACATGTTCATAGCTCCTTGAAAGTGGAGTCACAGGTGGACAGAGTGGTGAAGAAGGCATTCGGCATGCTGGGTTCCATCAGTCAGAACATTGAATACAGGAGTTGGGACGTCTTGTTGAAGTTGTACAAGACATTGGTAGGGCCACACTTGGAATACTGTGTGCAATTCTGGTCACCCTATTATAGAAAGGATATTATTAAACTAGAAAGAGTGCAGAAAAGATTTACTAGGATGCTACCAGGACTTGATGGATTGAGTTATAAAGAGACGCTGAATAGACTGGGACTTTTTCTCTGGAGCGTAGGAGGCTGAGGGGTGACCTTATAGAGGTCTATAAAATAATGAGGGGCATAGACAAGGTAGATAGTCAATATCTTTTCCCAAAGGTAGGGGAGTCTAAAACTAGAGGGCATAGGTTTAAGGTGAGAGGGGAGAGATACAAAAGTGTCCAGAGAGGCAATTTTTTCACACAGAGGGTGGAGTGTCTGGAACAAGCTGCCAGAGGTAGTAGTAGAGGCGGGTACAATTTTATCTTTTAAAAAGCATTTAGATGGTTACATGGGTACGATGGGTATAGAGGGATATGGGCCAAATGCGGGCAATTGGGATTAGCTTCGGGGTTTAAAAAAAAAAGGGCGGCATGGACACATTGGGCCGAAGGGCCTGTTTCCATGCTGTAAACCTCTATGACTATAATAAACCAAATCAAATCAAAATGACCTAGTAATGAGGCAAACCCACAAACAGCAATTCCATGGGCACCAAGATTTATGGCATAGTGGACAGTGAAGAAAGTTATCTCCAATTGCAATGGAATCTTGATCAATTGGGCCAGTGGGCTGATGAATGGCAGATGGAGTTTAATTTAGACAAATGCGAGGTGATGCATTTTGGTAGATTGAACCAGGGCAGGACTTACTCAATTAATGTTGACGAGTCCACTACTGCTGCAGGCAGGGCATTCCACGCCCTTACTACTCTCTGGGTAAAGAACATACCTCTAACATCTGTCTTATATCTCTCACCCCTCAATTTAAAGCTATGTCCCCTCGTGTTAGCCATCACCATCCGAGGAAAAGGGCTCTCACCATCCACCCTATCTAATCCTCTGATCATCTTGCATGCCTCTATTAAGTCACCTCTTAACCTTGTTCTCTCTAACGAAAACAACCTTCTCTCTACAAAAATGCCTGAGATATTTTTGTAAATTCTTTTTCTAAATAAAATAGACAAGCACATTGAACACAGAGTGTTCTTTGTAAATTTTCCAAGGTAGCCCATAGAAGTGGCGCATGGGCCATTTTGGACTCTTTCTGAGCAGAGCTGTGCTGTAGCACTGACACTGAGAGCTATGTTATATTTAGACTGTTGGTAATGGTAGATGTGGCCTGCTAACAGGTTTCTGCTTTTCTCTTATCTGAGTGCCTGCTGGTGGGATCATTAGTGGAAGCACGATCTTTGGATGATAGTTGCATTTCCACTAACTAAACCAGATTTAAAACACAGAGCATCACACTCCAGATGGCCAACAAAGTAACTTACTGTGGCCATATGGCATGGATAGCATTTTATAATAGTATGATTACCCACAGGAACTGGATCCATATAACTCTGATTTATGCTCAAGCTGTTTCCAGTGGAATCTGATATCGTGACAAACTGCAATCAATTTCCCAGATTGAATGTCTGGGAATAAATATTATATCAGACTCCAACACCAACCTTTGTTCCTGTGACTCCAGGCAAAGGTAGCAATCAGAATGTGTGTGCATATGTGTGTGTACCTGCACATGTTTGCGTGTACAGGTGTTTGTGTGTGAGACACAACACACACACACAGTCACGTATTCTGACTGCTACCTTTGCCTGGAGTCACAGGAACAAAGGTTGGCGTTGGAGTCTGATATAATATTTATTCCCAGACATTCATTTTGGGAAATTGGATTCAGTTTCATGAATAGTTCAGTTTTAGGTACAGGGTTAGTTACGCGGTGCATTTGCCATTATCTGAGTCATTGTTCTGTGTTTTGTACCTATATCAATTCCTGATAGCTATAATAATAAATAATAATATGGTGCATTAAATAAAGATGTTCCAAAGTAATTTACCAGCAATGACGAAGTGTAGTCATCTATATTTTGATTAGGGAAATGTCGCAGCAGTCGTGGGAACATAGAAACTGGAGTTGATCGTATAACGCCTCGGGTTTGTTCTACCATGAAATGAGATCATTGTTAATCTAGCACCTAATTCCATAAACACACTTTGGCCCATATCCCTTAATAGCTCTGATTAACAAAAATCTATCAATTATGAATGAAGGGATAGGCCAGGACACCTCCTCCACTCTCCTTCAGATAGTGCCATAGGATCTTTCACACTCACCTGACTAGGGACACATGGCTCTGGTTTAACATCTCATCCAAATGGCAGCATCTCCAACAGTGCAACACTCCCTCAGTACGGCAATGAAGGGTCAGCCAAGGGCTCAAATCCTGAAAGTGGTGGCATGAACCCACACCTTTCTGACCTGGAGGTGCAGGTGCCACCACTGAGCAAAGGCTGGTGCTTGTTAAAAATAGCTTGTTAAGTAATAAATAGCAGCAGATTCTATTTAAGACAGGATCGACTGCCTACCAGAACAGACACAGATTATTATGAGAGCTGTGGAACTGCTTAACTCTCCTTATCTTCCTTTTCCTCCCACAGTCCAAGAAATATTTTAACTCAAGCTGAGCAGGTTATCTTGTCTATTTTTGCTAGAGTTTTCAGTCACATTGTGCTGCACTTGGGGCCATGGTGAAATTCAAAACTAACTGGGCATCTTGTAATTTATTTTAGTTACTTAATCTCCATATGATGGATGATGCTGAATAATTGCCAATGTATCACAAGACAGTAATCCAACTGAAGAGTTTGGATGGTGTGGAAGTATGTATTCCACATCACTCGGTGGATTCTGTCATGACACTCTCAATTGTTTTTCATCTCCAATACTAGGTGATGATTTAAACACCTTGCCGCTATTCCTAATGGAAATTATCATTTAGAAAGGGATTAGAAAGGGCACCTGAGTGTCTTTGGGTCTGCATGGACAAGATGGGCCAAATGGCCTCCTTCTGTGCTGTATCATTTCTATGGTTCTATCACCCTGAAATGTTAACTCTTGTTTCTCTCCACTGGTGCTGTCCGACTTGCTGAGTGCTTCCTGCTTTTATTGTCCTGGTTATAAAAAAAGAATTGCATCTAAACTGTTGAAATAATTATTTCAAATATATGACTACATTCCCAAGGTCTATACACTGGACATTTTTGTGCTTTTAGCAAAATATTTAATTGTAATCAGATCCATTTCTTATTGTGCAGACACTCCTTCACCTTATTTGCACTTGGTCATTCAGTAGTACAAAACCTGAGTACTGTCGAAAAAGAGACATTCCGTCAAAGCTTTTTGCCTTACACTCATAAGGGCAGATTCCCAAAAATAGCAAATCATAAAGAGATCAACAATTTATACTGCACAACAAGAGATTCCTGATTAGTTGGCAGCAAACTCTGACTGGTAGAGGCATTGTCATGGTGAATGCACCAGGGAACAGTTAACTGCCAAATTTTCCTTCACATCCAAACCAGACAGGTCAACTCTGATAGGTCAAGACATTTTCATGGGCAATGAAGTGGAGAATGGCTGTCTCCCAAGATTATTTTAGTTGAAAAAGCTTGGAAATGTTCTTTCTGACAGGACCCTGTGTGAGAATATATGTAGCTTCAGCATGCATAAGTAAACCCCACCGCGAGCCCAACTGATAAATCTGAAATTGGTTGTCAGTGTAATTCATAACACAACCAGGATTGTTTAACAGGTGTTATCAAATCACAGAACCTTATCTAATGTTAAATACTATTTTCTAAGTTCTGCAAGCACAAGTTGGTTGAGTACAGTCAGTACTTTGCCAGTTGCAAACTGCCAAAGCTTTTTGATACAATCCCCACAGTCATTGGGACGTACAGCCCACATACTGACATCATACTGGCATTAAAACTCATCTACCACATTATTCATTTGTATGGTAGGCAGAACAAAGTTTTGCCTTGACAGCTAAATCCTTTTAGTGGAGAATACTTGTGTTGCTACTTCATATTAGCACTGTGAAACTCGAGTTTCACCTGTTACTTAGGTCTTTAAGATACCTTAGGTGGCACAGTGGTTAGCACTGCAGCCTCACAGTTCCAGGGACCCGGGTTCAATTCCGGCTCGGTTCACTGTCTGCGTGGAGTTTGCATATTCTTCCCATGTCCACGTGGGTTTCCTCCAGGTGCTCCAGTTTCTTCCCACATGCCAAATCTATGCAAGTTAGGTTGATTGGCCATGCTAAATTTCCCCTTAGTGTCAGGGGAACTAGCAGGGTAAATACATGGTGTTATGAGGATAGGGCCTGGGTGGGATTGTTGTTGGTGCAGGCTTGATGGGTAGAATGGCATCCTTCTGCACTTTAGGGATTCTATGGATCCAGGGTCATCAGAGGTAGACTGGACACTTTTTAGGACCAGAAGTGGCAACCTTAGGTTCATTCGTGCACTTGCGCAACATACAGAGACATACTCCAATGTCTTCACCAGAACTATTTTCAAAACTTTCCACTCCACAATTTGGCTGTAGCACATATCTAAATTCATGGACATTTCCCGCATGTTGCTGATGTGACTTGCTGGCCCACTGTCTGATGATGTATTGCTGGAACGTGGTAATTTTGGAATTGAGCTCTCTTGCTAGTCTGAGTAATCCTGGTTTTCTATCGCAGCACTAGACTCTGGTTTTCCATAGAGCAGCTACACCAACTAACTATCTGAAATCTTTGCTGAACTCAGGGTTTGATTTGGCTGACTTGAGTGTGTTACACACATTCCATTTTTGGTGATGATTTTCAAGGGCCCATACTTCTCAAGGTCAGGTTAGTGGCAGATTCCTCATCTCATGGTGGATTTGGTCGAGGGCATCTTCTTTGGGGCGGATTCCTTCTTTTTCCGTTCTTGCAACGGTTTTTCATTGACAGTTGAATTCCCTCACTGCAGCACCATTATTTGACCAGTTAGTAAATGGTACGACTTCTAGCTTGAAAGCAGCTCCACACTTTTTGCTGGAGGATCCATTTCCGTTCATCACTTGCCATGCCATGCCCAGTCTGCTCAGTGTCTTAAACTCCCATTTATCTTCTTTGGAACACAGCCTGTGCCTCCTGTTTGACCCCCTAACCTGGCTTACAATGCATGGTAAGTAAAACATACATTCTAGGATGAAACATTAAGGCCAACTACTCATACAATGATAACACTACATTGCTGAAAATGTTTGGGAATGGGACATCTGATATGCTGAGTATTTGCAAAAGCATGCACTTTAATACACCAGATTGATTTGCACGCTGCGATCTATGGTATATGCATTTTTTAAAG
Source organism: Mustelus asterias (assembly GCF_964213995.1). Lineage (NCBI taxonomy): Eukaryota > Metazoa > Chordata > Chondrichthyes > Carcharhiniformes > Triakidae > Mustelus > Mustelus asterias. The sequence goes on along the minus strand of NC_135801.1, from coordinate 160,518,439 downwards.
GAATTTGACTTAATTGATAATAACATAAAAACTATATCGTCATATAATCACAGCTACTCTATTTAAGCATGTCATATTAAAGCATCTTATATTTACAGCGCTTCATGTTGGCACAAGGTAGGGTAATGTCAGGGTAGTGTCAGGGTAGTGTCCAGGACCCAACAATATTCAGCTGCTTCATCAATGACCTTCCCTCCATCATAAGATCAGAAGTGGGGATGTTCACCGATGATTACACAAGGTTCAGCACCATTCGCGACTCCTCAGATACTGAAGCAGTCCATGTCAAATGCAACAAGATCTGGAAAATATCCAGGCTTGGGCTGACAAGTGGCAAGTAACATTTGCACCACACAAATACCAGGCAAGGACCATCACCAATAAGAGACACTCTATCCACCACCTCTTGGCATTCAATGGTGCTACCACCACTGAATCCCCCACTGTCAACATCCTTGGGGTTACCATTGACACGAAACTCAACTAGATTCACCACATAAACACAGTGGCTACAAGAACAGGTCAGAGGCTAGGAATACTGCGGCGAGTAACTCACCTCCTGACTCCCCAGAGTCTATCCACCATCTAAAGGGCACAAGTCAGGAGTGTGATGGAATACTCCTCGCTTGCCTAGATGGGTGCAGCTCCAAAAGCACTCAAGAAGCTTGACACCATCCAGGACAAAACAGCCCGCCACCACCAACACTCAGCAGCAGCAGTGTGTACTATCTACAAGATGCACTGCAGCAATTCGCCAAAGATCCTTAGACAGCACCTTCCAATCCCACGACTGGTCCCTAGAAGGACAAGGGCAGCAGATAAATGGGAACACCACCACCTGCAAGTTCCCCTCCAAGCCACTCACCATCCTGACTTGGAAATGTATCGCCGTTCCTTCACAGTCGCTGGGTCAAAATCCCTCCCTAATGACATTGTGGGTCAACCCAGAGCACGTGAACTGCAGCGATTCAAGAAGGCAGCTCACCACCACCTTCTCAAGGACAACTCAATAAATGCTGGCCAGCCAGCGACGCCCATGTCCCACGAATGAATGAAAAAAAAAGACTCTGCTCCTGGTTGTCAAACTTCGTCATACTTCTTTTCACATTATTCTGTCAATTTTCCATCATAAATTCTTAAATTGACATTTATAATGGAAAGTTAATGTCAACAAAACACTCTTGTGAACTGGATCTCTAAACTGAAATCAAGAAAACAGACAATGCTCAGCAGAACAGCCAACATCTCCAGAGAGGGAAACAGAGTTCATTTTTCAGGTCAACCATCAGGTCATTGACTTGAAACTCCAAACTGCATCTTCCCACGTGATTTTTCTTTTCTGGTTGGATTCGTTTTTGGGGTAGAATTTTCTGGTCCTTCACGCCAGCAGGATTTTCTGGTCCTGCTGCAGTGATGATGTGGAGATGCCTGCGTTGGACTGGGGTAAACACAGTAAGAAGTTTAACAACACCAGGTTAAAGTCCAACAGGTTTATTTGGTAGCAAATGCCACTAGCTTTCAGAGCGCTGCCCCTTCGTTAGAACCCAAGGAAATAGGGGAGATCCTAAATGAATACTTTGCATCGGTATTCACAAAGGGGAGGGACTTGTTGAATGGGAGTGTCTCAGAGGGAGGTGTTGACCCGTTAGAGAGAATCTCCATTACAAGGGAGGAAGTGATAGGTTTTTTAGGTAACATTAAAACTGACAAATCCCCAGGGCCTGATGGCATCTATCCTAGACTGCTCAGGGAGACAAGAGATGTAATTGCTGGGCCTCTGACGAAAATCTTTGTCTCTTCATTGGACACAGGTGAGGTCCTTGAGGATTGGAGGATAGCGAATGTGGTACCGTTATTTAAGAAGGGTAGCAGGGATAACCCGGGTAATTATAGGCCAGTGAGCTTGACGTCCGTGGTAGGGAAGTTGTTGGAGAGGATTCTTAGAGACAGGATGTATGCGCATTTAGAACGGAACAATCTCATTAGTGACAGACAGCATGGTTTTGTAAGAGGGAGGTCGTGCCTTACAAATTTGGTGGAGTTTTTTGAGGAAGTGACAAAAACGGTTGACGAAGGAAGGGCCGTGGATGTCGTCTATATGGATTTCAGTAAGGCATTTGACAAAGTCCCTCATGGCAGGTTGGTTAAGAAGGTTAAGGCTCATGGGATACAAGGAGAGGTGGCTAGATGGGTAGAAAACTGGCTTGGCCACAGGAGACAGAGGGTAGCAGTCGAAGGGTCTTTTTCCGGCTGGAGGTCTGTGACCAGTGGTGATCCGCAGGGCTCTGTACTGGGACCTCTGCTGTTTGTGATATATATAAATGATTTGGAAGAAGGTGTAACTGGTGTTATCAGCAAGTTTGCGGATGAAACGAAGATGGCTGGACTTGCAGATAGCGATGAATATTGTCAGACAATACAGCAGGATATAGATAGGCTGGAAAATTGGGCGGAGAAATGGCAGATGGAATTTAATCCAGATAAATGCGAAGTGATGCATTTTGGATGAACTAATGTAGGGGGGAGTTATACAATAAATGGCAGAGCCATCAAGAGTATAGAAACGCAGAGGGACCGAGGTGTGCAAGTCCACAAATCCTTGAAGGTGGCAGCACAGGTGGAGAAGGTGGTAAAGAAGGCACATGGTATGCTTGCCTTTATAGGACGGGGTATAGAGTATAAAAGCTGGAGTCTGATGTTGCAGCTGTATAGAACGCTGGTTAGGCCACATTTGGAGTACTGCGTCCAGTTCTGGTCGCCGCACTACTAGAATGACGTGGAGGCTTTAGAGAGAGTGCAGAGAAGGTTTACCAGTATGTTGCCTGGTATGGAGGGTCTTAGCTATGAGGAGAGATTGGGTAAACTGGGCTTGTTCTCCCTGGAAAGACGGAGAATGAGAGGGGACCTAATAGAGGTGTACAAAATTATGAAGGGTATAGATAGGGTGAACAGTGGGAAGCTTTTTCCCAGGTCGGAGCTGACGATCACGAGGGGTCACGGGCTCAAGGTGAGACAGGCGAGGTATAACTCAGATATCAGAAGGACGTTTTTTACACAGAGAGTGGTGGGGGCCTGGAATGCACTGCCAAGTAGGGTGGTGGAGGCAGACACGCTGGCATCGTTTAAGACTTACCTGGATAGTCACATGAGCAGTCTGGGAATGGAGGGATACAAACGAATGGTCTAGTTGGACCAGTGAGCGGCACAGGCTTGGAGGGCCGAAGGGCCTGTTTCCTGTGCTGTACTGTTCTTTGTTCTTTGGAGTGGAGAAATGCTCACAAACAGGGCATACAGAGACACAAACTCAATTTACAGAATAATGATTGGAATGCAGTCTTTACAGATAATTAAGTCTTAAGGGTACAAACAATGTGAATGGAGGGAGCATTAAGCACAGGTTAAAGAGATGTGTATTGTCTCCAGACAGGACAGCCAGTGAGATTCTGCAAGTCCAGACAAGCTGTCGGGGTTACAGATAGTGCGACATTCGTCCAGTACTTCCCCGGAGCGGTGAAGCTACGGCATCTCCTCCGGAACCTTCAACATGTCATTGATGAAGACAAACATCTCGCCAAGGCCATCCCCACACCCCCACTTCTTGCCTTCAAACAACTGCAGAACCTCAAACAGACCATTGTCCGCAGCAAACTACCCAGCCTTCAGGAGAACAGTGACCACGACACCACACAACCCTGCCACAGCAACCTCTGCAAGACGTGCCGGATCATCGACACAGATGCCATCACAGTGCCAGGAACCTGGATTCAATTCCCGGCCTGGGTCACTGTCAGTGTGGAGTTTGCATGTTCTCCTGGTTGTCAAACTTTGTCATACATTTTTTCACATTATTCTGTCATCTTTTTCCATCATAAATTCCTAAATTGACATTTATAATGGAAAGTTAAAGTCAGCAAAACACTCTTGTGAACTGGATCTCGAAACTGAAATCAAGAAAACAGAAAATGCTCAGCAGAGCAGCCAACATCTCCAGAGAGGGAAACAGAGTTTATTTTTCAGGTCAACCATCAGGTCATTGACTTGAAACTCCAAACTGCATCTTCCCACGTGATTTCTTTTTCTGGTTGGAGTCGTTTTTGAGGTAGAATTTTCTGGTCCTTCATGCCAGCAGGATTTTCTGGACCACAGCGTTTCAAGAAGGCAGCTCACCACCACCTTCTCAAGGGCAACTCAATAAATGCTGGCCAGCCAGCGACGCCCATGTCCCACGAATGAATGAAAAAAAAAGAACCAAACTTTGTCTGGTCCTGCTGCAGTGAACAGAGATTTGGCGTGGGTTTCTCCAGGTTCTCCAGTTTCATTGAGTCATAGAGGTTTACAGCATGGAAATAGCCCTTCAGCCCAACTTGTCCATGCCGCCCCTTTTTTTAACCCCTAAGCTAGTTCCAATTGCCCACGTTTGCCCATATCCTTCTATACCCATCTTACCCATGTAACTGTCTAAATGCTTTTTAAAAGACAGAATTGTACCCGCCTCTACTACTACCCCTGGCAGCTTGTTCCAGACATTCACCACCTTCTGTGTGAAAAAATTGCCCCTCTGGACAAAATTTTGGGAAAATATTTCAAAATATGGATGGGGGGATATATATTTTGAAATATTTTCCCAAATTTTCGACTGTCAGGTTTTTCGTTCCTGCGATTATAATTTTGACATTATCTTCCAAAGGGAATTCCTCTAATTCTGTGCAATTTTCAGATGAAAACAAGATGAAAGAAAGGATCCAAGGCTGCTCCAGAGGCAGATTAGCTGCACCCAAAGTTGCCCATGCAAATCACATTCATAAGTAGGGGCACATCTGCCATGGAATGTGAGAGAAGAGTTGTCAATACAAACTTCTTTTCACTATGGTTGATTTCTCAGATTTAGTAATCTCCTTGAATCTTATTTCCAACCAAGTTCCAGCACGGGGACAATTCTTCCAAGTTCACCACATAACTCTGAACATTTGAGCACCTGGCTCATGGCTACAGGGACATCAACAATCCAGTTACAGATCATAAATTTATTATACAGGTCACTAGTTGCTCACTAGGACACTGTAGTTTAATTACCTTTCCCATAGATAATTAGGCAGCACAAAGAAGATGCTACATTATTTTCAGTTTGCAAGATTCTCCCAAGTTCATCCTCCCCCCCATCCTCCCCCCCCAACCAGAGATCCATCTGAGCCCGCCCCCCTCCTCTGGCGGACGTCAGCGGAAGGTCAGGAAGGTGCTGCAGGCTCTCGAAGGACTGCAGGTCGGAAGGATGGTGACCAGCGATCGAGGTAGGTTGTGGGTGTGCTCTGCCGAGGGGGGCCTGCCTCCCAGGGGGGTCTGATCCCGGGGGGGGGGGGGGGGGGGGGGAGGGGTCTGCCGGGGGGGGGGGGGGGGCCTGCTTCCCAGGGGGGTTTGATCCGGTGGGGGGGGGGAGGTCTGCCGGGGTGGTTAGCGGGAGGGTCTGCGAAGGATGGTCGAGGAGGATGGGCTTTTGAAGTTCCCCTGCAGAATAGAAATCCGCTTCGGATTTTTATTCTGCAGGTCACTTACAGCGCGGATCCGGAATGGACCAGAGGACGGTAAAGTGGGATTTGGCGGTAGAGTTGGACGCGCGGTTCATTAAGTTGATTTAAATGCAAGCTAATGCATTTAAATCATCAGGCCGCCCGATTCGGGCGCGGACCGGACCAGACCTGCGCCTGAATCAGTGTCGGTAAAGCCGTGATCTGCTCGGATTCAGGTGCAGATCGCGTTAAAGGACGATGCCCGACTTTACCGCGATTTCGCGCCTGTTTTCAGGCGCGAATTTTTGGTAAAATCGGGCCCTATTTATGACTAATAAATGAACTTTAAACTTTAACTTTAACCCCACCCCATGGAACACCCCCACATAACACTCCACTGAACACAGCACCCCCACCACTGAACACCCCTCCAGCACTGCGCTGCCCCCTGACATTGCCTGGGCAGTTCCTTGGCATTGCCCATGGCACTGGATGGTTCCAGGGGCAGTGTCAGCGGCAGTGCCATGAGGCAGTGTCAAGGGACAATGTTTTCTGCCTTTTAGATAATCCTTAATTCATGCCAGTCTATTGCCCATGTGCATTAACTTGGCCAACAACCTCATGTGAGGGACTTTGTCAGAAGCCTCTTGAAAATCCACGTACACAATGTCGACCAACTCCCCTTTATCAATTCTGTCAGCAACATCCTCAAAATTCTCGAAGAGGTTTGTCAAACATGATTTCCCATTCATAAATCCATGTGACCGTGCCCAATCAGATCATTATTATCCAAGTGTCCATTCATCACATTCTACAGAATACATTCTAGCATTTTCCCTATCACTGATGCAAGGCTAACAGGTCTATGATTCCTTGTTTTCTCTCTCTCTTTCTACTCAAATGATGGGGTGACATTTTCACACAGTCACCTTCCATTCTGCAAGAACCATTCCAGAATTTATACAATTTTGGAAGATGATCACCAATGCATCCATTATCTCCATAGTTACCTCTTTCAATACTCTGGGATGTAGGTTGTCAGATCCCCGGGACTTCATTATAGAATCAAAGAAACCCTCCAGTGCAGAAGGAGGCCATCCAGCCAATCGAGTCTGCATCGACCACAATCCCACCCATCCCCTAACCCATAGCCCCACGTATTTACCCTGCTAGTCCACCTGACACTAAGTGGCAATTTAGCATGGCCAATCAACCTGACCCACACATTTTTGGCCTGTGGGAGGAAACCGGAGCACCCGGAGGAAACCCACACAGACACGGAGAGAATGTGCAAACTCCACACAGACAGTGACCCAAGCCCGGAATCGAACTCAGATATCTTGCGCTGTGAGGCAGCAATGCGAACCACTGTGCCATCATTAACCTTTAAACCTGTTAATTTCTCCAATACAACCTTCTTACTCAAAGAAATTTCCGTCAATTGTTCATTTTCCCCAGTCCCTTTATCTCTAATCCTGGAAGATTTATTGTACCTTCCTCACAGAAGGCAGACTCAAAGTAATCATTTAGCTTCTCTGCCATTTCTCTATTCCCTAATATAAATTCTCCTGATTTTGCGTGTAATGGATCCACATTTGTCTGAGCCAAACATTTTCTTCTTAGGTACCGATAGTAGCTTTTACAGCCTGGTTTTACATTTTTGCTACAGAACATTAATATCTAATCTCCCTTTCTTTATCATTTTCTTGGTCCTCCTTTGCTAAAATCCTCCCAATCCTTAAGTTGACTATTTCTAGCAACTTTATAAGTATTTTCTATACAATCCTTAACTTTCTTTGTTGACCTTGGTTGACAGACTTTTTTTTTTGGGTCTCTGTGCCTTAAATTGTTGTAAACTATGTAATAATTATTTCAAAATTGCCCACTGCATATGTACAACCATTCAATATATTTTAATATATTTTCCCAGTTCAGCCCAGCCAATTTGCCCCTCATACCTTAGAATCATAGAAAGCATACAGTGCAGAAGGAGGCCATTTAGTCCATCAAGGTTGCACCGGCAACAATCCCATCCAGGCCCGATCCCTGTAATCCTACATATTTATCCCGCTAATCCTCCTGACACTAAGGGCAATTTACCACAGCAAATCAACCTAACCCACACGTCTTTAGACTTTGGGAGGAAACTGGAACACCTGGAGGAACCCCACGCAGACACGGGGAGAATGTGCAAACTCCACACAGACAGTGACCCAAGCCAGGAATCGAACCTGGGTCCCTGGTGTAGTGCTAACCACTGTGCCACCAAGTTTGCATGAAAACCGGAAGAATTCAGGCTGTTTTTCAGTGGGATTTCAGAGAAGAAGCTCCCACATTCTGTGCACTGCAGAGGCCACCAGTGTGAATATCATTAAATTCCAGGAGGTGGGGCCTATTCCCGCTGGAGAGGCCGGCAGCATAGCGCTGAGAGGGCTACTGCACATGCGTCGATCTGTCAGTGCAGAGATCGGCACACACGCAGTGGCCCCGCACTGATGGCCTCCTGCTTGCTGGCCAGCTCGATCACTGCCCAGTCCGCAACCCCTGCAACACGGTCTCTCCACCCCCCCCCACGCCCCCCACGGCCTGCTCGCTGGCCCCCCGACCATTCCCAGGCCCAGCCCCAAACACCCCCTCCAGGCCCGCCCCAATCTCCAGCCCCTCCCCCCCCACCGATCCCCCCCGACAGTTACCACCCCCCCCCCCCTCCACAGTGCCGAAATTCTAGCAGGCTGACCACCTCCCCCCCCCCCCCCCCCCCCCCCGCCCCACCCCGGCTTACCCTATCACCCCAGCCTTCCCGATCACTGGCTTCCCTCCTTCCCCCACCAATCCCGACTGCAAAGTGACAGCGAGACCACCACCGATCAGCCCCTAGGCCCTGCCCCATCAGGCCCCACCCCTAAGGCCCACCCCAATATGCCATGCCCCCTTGGCACTGTCCCATGCCCAATGGGCAGAGCCAAGGTGCCCCCTGGGCATTGACACTTTGCCCTGGGGCAGTATCAGGGGCCATAGGCTGGCACTGCCAGGGTGCCAATGTCCAGGGGGCACTCCCACACCTGTCTCCCTGCCTCTCATAAGGATCCTCACTTTGGCATCCACCTCATTACCCTGGGGCTCCTCCAGCTCCACCTCACTTGAGTCATCCTGTGCAGCCTGTGGAACAGGGTCACTGTCTTCATCCCCAACTGAGTCCCCCCATGACAGAGCTGATAGTGCAGAGCGCAGCAGACAGCGACAGTAAGTGTGGCCCACTCTGCAGGATATTGATGTCCTCTCCCTGATCAGTCCAGGCAGGGGGATCTCATCTTCAGCAGCTCAATGTTTTTCCCAATTACCGCCCTTGTAGAAGCATGATATTGATTGAACCTTTCCTCCACTTCTTGGGTGTCCGAGTGGCATCATGAGTCACCTTTTCCAGGGATAGCCTTTGTCCCCTTGGAATCAACCATCCAACTGAGCTGGAGTGTCAATTAGCCTGAGGATGTGCAGGATGCACACATCATGGCAGCTGCAAGGGTATCTGGCACAGACCTGCTATATCTGAGTCGTGTGGTCACAAACAAGCTGCACATTCAGGGAAGGCCAGCCCTTTCTGATGACAAATGCACGCAGCCCACCTGCTGGCATTTTATGGGTACACGCATGCAATCTACGGCTCCCTGGATGTGGGGAAACCCAACGATTGCAACAAAGCCTTTTGCTCACTCAACCTCACTGGCTTTGTCAGTCCAGAAATGAATGAGCTTACTGACCCATCTGAACAGAGCATCAGTCACCAGCTTGATACCGCTATGGGCAGCATATTGGAAAATAAACCATAGATCTGTCACTGAGCCCTGGAAAGATCCTTCAGATCACAATGTCCCTAGAGAGGCAGAGCCTTTTTTGATACTGGACCTCAGGCGTGTCCAAAAGCACTGCCTGTAAACTCTGCCTGCATGATAATGGCATATTCTCTGGCCCTTTCTGCCTCGCACTTCCTGCTGGCCGTGTATCCCCTCTGGCTGTGCCTCTCTTAGTAAGAGTTTTAACAACACCAGGTTAAAGTCCAGCAGGTTTATTTGGTGGCAAACACCATTAGCTTTCGGAGCGCTGCTCCTTCATCAGATGGAGTGGATATCTGCTCTCAAACAGGGCCATGATGTGGAGATGCCGGCGTTGGACTGGGGTAAACACAGTAAGAAGTTTAATACAGAGACACAAAATCAAATTACCTGTTGGTAACTTGTAAACCTGTTGGACTTTAACCTGGTGTTGTTAAAACTCTTACTGTGTTTACCCCAGTCCAACGCTGGCATCTCCACATTGTGCCTCTCTTTCCACAGGTCACACTCTGGGATGCTACCTCAGAGCAGCTGGCCTCCTCTCCCTTCTGGCCCTCTCCTCCTCTGCTCAGTAGTCCCTCCAGCAGAGTAGACATTTACTGAAATACAGATTACACAGGATAGTGCGCTGAAGGGGGCTCGTGGGAGAAAGCCGCTGAAAATGGTGGTAAAGCAAAGTGTCTTCCAGAGAAAATGCAATGAACTGTCAGAAAACCCACCCCCAACCAATTCAGAGCAGAACTCCCACCTTCCCAACATGACAAGATCCTGACTGCCTTTTATCCTGCCCAGGATTGAGTTTTAATTAAAAACGTGATGGCTGTTGATTGAGTGTCCCATGCACCGAGCATTAAATCACATGTAAGACCCCGGTGAATTGCCCCTTTAATTGACCTAATTGCCCCTTTAACTGTTGGCAGGTGGGTTTCCAACGTACACACACACCCGCCGACCATAATCCGACAGCACAGAGTCAGGAGTGCCACCCTCCCCCTTGCCCAGCTGCATGACTTTGTGCAAGATCGGGACCACCCCACGCCCACTCCGACACTCAAAAATTTGTCTTCTGGTGAAGCAAGCTTAAATGGTCTTGATATTCTTGATTGAAACATTAACCTCAACGTAATTATGGCTTAACTAATGGTCACCCGATTTAAATCAGCGTCTCACACAGCATGCTCAGTAGCTTTCATTTGAATATGTGTGGTGTAGGCTGAAGCACAAAACCCTGTTTTCAAACCAATTGACCACAGAGGGAGTTGACAAATAATGGAGGCATTGTGTTCAAAACCTATGTGGTTTCCCAGCATCCCCCCTGGTTCACATTCAGACTTCTGGGAAGAGATGCATAAACCAGAAATGTCGTAAGCTGCGGTTGCAGAGCGGGAGCCACTGTCAATAATTCGCAGCTTGAGTTGTCATCGTCATGTGCAACAAGCACATGTGGACTGGGTGCTATGACAGCTGTGGAAAATCCAACAAGGCTAGCCTGATGCTTTTTCCAGATCCGCTTTGGAATGTTAATGGCCTCTCTTGGGGAAAGAAAAACAATATCGTAGGTTGACAGGCATCTGACATGAATGCCGGACTTGCCACATCTGGCAGGGCTGAGGGGATCCGTTCCATTACATTCTCACCTCAGGGACAAAAACTGCGTAAGAGATAACTGTTAATATTCCATCTCAATGTGAGGAGAAATAATAAATTCTAGTCATTTTACACTTTGGCCCCTATATTATTGCAAGGGCAAGTTCTGAACTGTGCAGAAGATTGTGTGCACAAGACCAGTTTCCTCCCATAGTCTGAAGGATGTGCTGGTTAGGTGCATTGGCCATGCTAAATTCTCTCTAAGTGTACCTGAACAGGCGCTGGAGTGTGGCAACTAGGGGATTTTCACAGTAAATTCATTGCAGTGCTAATGCAAGCCTACTTATGACACTAATAAATAAACCTTAAAAATGTTAAACTTTAGAAAAAGTTAATGGGTCAGATTCACCAAGTTTAACAGGATTGAATTGTAAACCTTTTCTTTCTGGATTTCATATCTCCAAACCGCACAGCAAATGTGATTCATACTTGCAGGACCCAAACTTAAGTCCATTATTTAAGGGGTAAATACAGAAATGGAATTTGGAGGAGCCAGGAGATGTTTATAATGGATCCAGAAAAAACAAGAGCAGCACCCAAATTCAATGATGCTTCCCTTGAATTATTGCTGACTGCAGTCAAGGGTATGAATGAGATAATTGCCACCAGCAGGAGGAAGAAATCTCCAACTCTGTTGTGTTTTATGCGTTGGAGATATTCAGAGATGAGACACTAGATTCTCTGTGCAAGCAGAAGATTTATTTGCAATGTTTTTCAAAACGTCTGCTCTCACACTTACAACTTTTTTTAGTTTAGTTTCTGGTTCTCTCTGTAACTAAACCTCCAGGCTTGGCCAACAGCACAGGGAACAGTCAACTGACACACATAAACAAACACCGAACTATTGAATAATGTACTCTGAGCAAGAAGATTTGGTTAAAAGTAGCTGAGTCAGTAAGCAACAGGAATGCTTTAACCCAATCTTGAATCAAGTTCAGGAAGGGGTTTAACGACTGAACCACATTAAGGAAAATGAGTACATTGACCATTTCACTTGCATCCAGTTGTGCAAAGCCCCACCCACATTCTGACTTTTCTTACCAAGTGTACACCATTAGTTTAAGGTTTCCTGGCCCTAACCTTTTGTTCACATGGGTTTTTTCCACAATAAGTTATCATAAGGTGCAGCAAGTGATCAGGGAAGCACGTGGAATGTTGTCATTTATTGAAAAGCAAATGGAATTTAAAACCATGGGCATTTTGCTACAGTTGGTGAGACAACATCCTAGACTACTGTGCAGTTTTGGTCTCCTTATTTAAGAAAATATTGGAAGCAGTGAGAAGAAGATTCACAAAACTTATTCCTGGGATGAAGGGGTCTTTTATGAGGATTGGTTGGATAGGTTGTCTGTATTCATTGATGTTTAGAAGAATGAAAGGTAATATATAAGGATATATATATGAATGGAAACATATAAGATCCTGAGGAGACTTGACAGAGTGGGTGTTGGGAAGATATTTTGGGAGAGACTAGAATTAGGGGATGGAGTTTAAAAGAAGGAGGTCTTTCATTTAAAACAGAGATTAGGAGAAATTTGTTTTTCTCCCAGAAGGTCACTAGTCTGTGGAATTCTCTTTTACAGAGAACACTGGAGGCAGAATCATTGAATGCTTTTAAGGTGGAATTTGAACTCATGTCTTTTGATTTGTTATTGTCACATGTATTGGTATACAGTGAAAAGTATTGTTTCTTGTGCACTGTACAGACAAAGCATACCATTCATAGAGAATGAAAGGAGAGAATGCAGAATGTAGTGTTACATTCATAGCTAGGGTGTAGAGAAAGATCAACTTTTTCAGGGTCCTAAGGATTGCCAATTGTGTTAGAGATTGAATTAAAGCATTGAGAGAGTTTATCAGAGTTAGAGTAGAGTTTTAAAAGCATAGAAGAAGAGTAGAAGATTGAATTAGAGGGTGTGCTGGACACAGCTTGCAAGAAATCACCTCGTTCTGGTGCCATCTTTGGAGGTTCTCTTGAGGAGGATAGTGATGCGAGCTTCGGGGACCCAGCAATAAGAAAGAAATTGATGAATCACATTATTGATGATACAAAGTTTGAAAGGCCTGTCAAAGAGTTTCAGCAACATGGCTGACATTGTGGAGGAGTCCATTTTGAGCTTATGTAACATGGCATCATCACTCTGCAATCTACCTTGGTGACAACGGTCACCTCAGGGAACATTATATCAGGGGGTCAATGCCACCAGTGTTTTCAGTTATGGTGGAAGCTCAAATTGCTGCCGGCCAGGCTCTGAAATCCAGTTTAAAAATCAAATAGATATGAGGCTTGCTGGTGCTCTCAGACATTACTCATCTCCTGCTGTCTGCTGTACCAAAGATCACTGGGATTGATGATGGCAACCCCCATGGGAGTGACAGCGACACAATGAAAACAGGACATGTTTCCATCACTCGAGATTGCAGCGTATCTGCTACCCCACCTCCCTCTCAACCAACACTCATCAAAATGGTGGTCTCTTTAAATTGATTTGCAGATAAATAAAGCTCAGTGTCTAATTGATATGGTTCAGCATAGCCTTGTGGGCATAGCCTTAGTCTTGAAAAGGAAAACTGATCAAAAATCACATGAGTATCATGATCCCATCATTATACACTTACTTACATGCATTTTAAAGTTTATTTATCATTGGAATTGAACCCGGGTCCCTGGTGCAGTGAGGCAGCAGTGCTAACCACTATGCCACCATGCTGCCCATAACCAAAACCATCATAATTTCCTTTGTTCAGCTTTAACACCCTGTCTTCAGATTGAACTATCTGAGCAGAATTCTCCCAAAAAAATTCCAAGTGTCGAATTCAAAGTTTATTGGTCACAAGTAAGGCGTACATTAACACTGCAATGAAGTTACTGTGAAATTCCCCTAGCCACCACACTCCGGCACCTGTTCGGGTCAATGCACCTAACCAGCACATCTTTCAGACTGTGGGAGGAAACCGGAGCACCCAGAGGAAACCCACGCAAACACGGGGAGAACATGCAAACTCCACACAGACAGTGGCCCAAGCCGGGAATCAAACCTAGGTCCCTGGCGCTCTGAGGCAGCAGTGCTAACCCCTGCACCACCGTGCATCTGCCCACAAGGCTGGTAGTTGCTTCCTGGAGCCATCAAAGCACAGCTCACAAACTGATCTAAAGGCAACAGATCAAGCATTCATGATCTCAGCCTCATTTATTGGTGGTTAGACTGGGGCTAAACCCACAAATCAGACAAAAGCAATCAGAAAATCTAACCTATTACATACAATCACATTGTCATGGAATCTATATGACTATTTAATTTCCTGAAGAAAGGCAATAAAGATATACAAGATTTTCCAGGAGTAATTCGTCAAAATAGCTGTTGCATGTGATGGGAAGTAATACGTTTATAAGGTAACTAATTACAGAACAGCACTATTTATGTATTGGTTGGAGCCACGCTGTCTAGGATTTGTTCCATTACTGTTTAGTTAGATTGTATTGTATTTGTCTATGGAATTCCATGGCAGAATCAAGCACAGTTTTATCTTTATTTTATTCGGGTTTGTAATGTGAGCATCAATGGAATAATTTATTGCTCACCCACAAATGCCCTTGGAAAAAACTGCTATTGTCCTCCCTCTTGCGCCCCTGTGCTCAATGTCCCTTAGATCAAAGGAGGATAAGGGGAGATTTGACGGGGCGGGGTGGGGGGGGTGCGGTGTTAAAGGCTATGACAGATCTAGTCAAAACAAAACCCTTCCCATTAACTGATGGTACAAGGACAAGGGGAAAAAGTTTAAGGTTTTGGACAAGAGGTCTGAGGAAGAATATTTTTTATGCAGTGAGTCGTATTGATCTAGGAATCACTGCTTTCTATATGGTAGTGCAAGTGAAGATCATTTGAAAAGGAAATTGGAGAGTTGAGGTAAATGAAGTTGCAGGGCTCAGGGATTGGACCAGGGGAATGGAACTGACTAGATAGCTCTACAGAGAGCTAGTGTGGACTCAATAGACCAAATGACCTCATTTTGTGCATAAATGATTCCAAGATTCTATGACACTATTTTTGATTTGATTTTTTGATTTGATTTATTGTTGTCATATGTATTAATATAGTGAAAAGTATTGTTTCTTGCGCACTATACAGACAAAGCATACCATTCATAGAGGAGGAAATGAGAGAGTGCAAAATGTAGTGTTACAGTTATAGCTTGGGTGTAGAGAAAGTTCATCTTAATGCAAGGTGTAGGCACATCCACAGTACTGTTCGGGAGCGAGTACAGGATTTTTATCGAGTGACAGTAAAGGAATGGCATAATGGAATAGTTCCAAGTCATGGTGCATGGTGTTCCCATGCATCTACCTCCCCTGTCCTTATATTTGGCAGTGATTGCAGGTTTGGAAGGTGCTTTGGCGAGTTGCTGCAGTGCATCTTGTGTATCATATACACTGCTGCTATGATGGTAGAAGGAGTGAATATTTGTGGATAGGGTGCCAATCAAGTGGACTGCTTTTTCCTGGATGGTGTCAAGCTTCTTGAGTGTTGTTGAAGCTGCGTTCATCCAGGCAAGTGGAGAGTCTTCCATCACACTCTTCACTTGTGTCTTGTAAATGGTGGACAGGCTTTAGGGAATCAGGAGGTGAATTGCTCACCACAGAAATCTCAGCCTCTGACCTGCTCTTGTAGCCACAGTATTTACATGGCTAGCCCAGTTCAGTTTCCGGTCAATGGTAAGCCCCAAAATATTAACAGTGGAGGATTCATCAATGCTAATGCCATTGGATATCAAGGGGTGATGGTTAGATTCTCTCTCGTTGAAGGTCATTGGCTGCCACATGTGTGGCATGAATGCTATTTGCTTAAAGGGCTTATTCATGTTCCTGCGTTCATATGTTGACTAGTCTTCATTATATTTTCAGTTCCTAGATGTCTTTCTACTACATCTTTGATTAAGGATTCCATTATTTTTCCACTTTCTAGTCCAAGTTCTCCAAATAAGTAAATTAATCACTCTGTATCTACAAAATGCTGGAAGACCACATGCAATAAATTGAAACAGAACATATGAAGCCCAGGAACAGCTTTCCTCCTGCACCAAGTATTTTCAACACATTAGTCTGACTCCTCCAACAGCCTATTCTCGTTACGATTGACCCTGTCTTGCTCTGTGTGATTGAATCAGCTGGAAAGTAATTTAAAAGGGAAATTGAAATGCTGAGCAGCAGAACGCAATCACGGAAATGTACCCTCCAAAAGCAATAATGGCAGCTGATAAACTATTTGGCAACTGGAAAGTTTTTCAAAGAGCGCAGCAAAATTTACAAGAGCGCATAATCACACTTCATTATGTCGGAATTGCTGTACTGATTACCTGTTTGGACAGGAAGGCAGACTGTGCTAAAATTGAAAAGGAACTCTTACAATCTCTGGATAAAAGCAAATTACTGCGGTTGCTGGAATCTGAAACCAAAAGAGAAAATGCTGGAAAATCTCAGCAGGTCTGGTAGCATCTGTAAGGAGAGAAAAGAGCTGACATTTTGAGGCCAGAAGACCCTTTGTCAAAGCTCTTCTCTCCGGCAGGATTTCCGTATGTCTCTCCCCACCCCCATCCACCTTCACTGCTTTCCATTTTCCTCTTAGTGTTGGTGAGCTTTGACAAAGGATCGTCTGGACTCGAAACGTCAGCTCTTTTCTCTCCTTGCAGATGCTGCCAGACCTGTTGAGATTTTCCAGCATTTTCCCTTTTGGTGTTTGTGGTGAACCATAGACGGTTACCACTATGGGTACTTGTACATATGTTACTCTTGTTACTGTTGGGGTTAGGGTTTGGGTGTTCCACCTGTTATCATTGTTTATGTGGTACACTCCGTTCAGCTCCGCCTTCTTACAGGAGTATAAAGGTCACTGCTACTTCCTAGTAGCCCTTAGTCTGGGATAATATTGTTAAGTAGTGTGCTCCTATCTTGTTGTGAATAAAAGCCTTTATTCCCGGGTACGTCCTAGCCTCCCGTGTGAATCAATCGCGCATCAGTGTTATAACCTCTAGTTCCCAGAAGTTGAAAATAATCACACTTTTTGTAAAGATGTATTCCCAGAATTGAACAAACAACTTTATTTACAAGGTTGTTTCATTAGCTGCATGCTGCAAGTTAGTCCATTGTACACTTTTTCCGGCTCAAAAAATTCCTCCCCCCGGGGTGATTCCCTGTGTTAGGTTTTGATTGCTTGTTCAGACTAGGTGAACTTCACTCACTAAGCCTGGTCTTAAAAGTGACAATCACCACACTTTTAGATTCAAAATGAAGGAGCTTCATCAAGGTTTTTCTCATAGTTCTCCATGCGGGTGATAGACTGATGAAGTGACATGGTGGCACAGTGGTTAGAACTGCTGCCTCACAATGCTAGGGACCCAGGTTCGATTCTCAGCTTGGGTCACTGTCCGTGCAGTGTCTACACATTCTCCCCGTGTCTGCGTGGTTTTCCTCCAAGTGCTCTGGTTTCCTCCCACATTCCAAAGATGTGTGGGTTAGATTGAGTGGCTATGGTAAATTGACCTTTCGTGTCAGGGGGACTAGCAGGTAAATAAATGGGGATACTGGAATAGGGGTTGGGTGGGATTGTGGTTGATGCAGATTTGATGGGCTGATTGGCTTCCGTCTGCACTGTAGAGATTCTATGATTGGTACCTGACTGCAGTGCAGCAATTAATGTGGCACCCTGAATGTACATTTGCGTAACAATTAGATCCTATTTATTTCCAAATAATTGAATAATATAGCCTCAACATAATTTTCACACCCCCATTGCCAGTTTTATTTTAATTTTAATTTAATTATTTTCTTAAAGTTACACAGCCAATGCGCAGAGTGGACCTGACAAGCTCTTAATCCATCTCCTTGCCTGCTCCAAAAACCAATGCAAATTCAATTTGATTCTTGGCCCCACAAGAGAGACTTACAAGACCCAAGCTAAGAAAAGCCATTGAACTTGATCTTGGGCTTGATAATCAATGTGATGGTAAAAAGTACAAATCTAAAAATTGTCCCACCAAAGAGGCCGAATGTCACTTATGCAGAAAGAAGGATCACTTTCAGTTTGTGTGTTGCAGCAAGAAGCTTGTACACAATAAACAAAAAGAAAAGCCTATGAAAGGTGGCAAGACCCATGAAATAGAAGATGTCAATGATTTTGAGATGCCTTTCCTTGGAGAGATCTAGAAACAAAGTGGAAGCTACTGGAGCGCTGATATCCCTGTCGAGGGAAGCAGGACACACTTTTAAGTTAGACACAGGTGCAGCAGTTTCGGTTCTTTCTGATCCTGAACTGTGGTTGGAGCTGTTTTCTTCAGCAATTATGCAAGAAGGTATTTGACCAGGAGATATGGAACTCAACATCACAGGAACTGAATGCAACCCTTCAATATAGAGAGTGCAAAAGCACTGAAATCTTATACATGATCCTGAACCTGCTGTTCACAGTTCAGCAGGAAATCCTGTACTGACTTACATCTGATTTACAGAGTAGAGGTCCTGGAAAGCCAAGAAGATGGAATAGAATCATCAAATCCCTACAGAAAGAAGCCATTCGGTCCATCATGCCCACACTAACAATCCCACCCAGGCCCTATCCCCGTAACCCCACCTATTTACCTTGCTAATTTAGCATGACTAATCCACCTAACCTGCCCATCTTTGGAGTGTGGGAGGAAACCCACTCAGACACAGGGAGAACGTGCAGACTCCACATAGACAGTTACCTAAGGCCGGAATTGAACCCAGGTCTCTGGCGCTGTGAAGCGGCAATGCTAACCACTGTGCCACTGTGCTGCCACATGTTTGTCAACCTAAAGGTCAACTTAAAACCTCAGAGCTGGATTTCCACAGCTGTTCAGGGGACTAGGAAAGATGAAGGCAGCATAACAGCATGGTAGAGCAGTGGTTTGCGCTGCTGCTTCACAGCACAGAGACCTGGGTTCGATTCTCAGCTTGGGTCACTGACTGGGTGGAGTCTGCACATTCTCCCCGTGTCTGCATGGGCGTTCCTCTGGGTGCTCCAGTTCCCTCCCACAATCCAAAAGACGTGCTGGTTAGGTGCATTGGCTATGTTAAATTCTCCCTCAGTGTAACCCCAACAGGCGCCGGAGTATGGCGACTAGGGGATTTTCACAGTAACTTTATTGCAGTGTTAATGTAAGCCTACTTGTGATTAATAAATGAATTTTTTTTTAACACATCACCCTACATCCTAAAACCAAATCAGTCTCTCTGTTTACACCCAGAAACGTTCCTCATTCACTCTGGCTAATGGTAAAGAAGTGAATTAATTCCATACTGAACCAAAGGATGACAAACGAAAGACCTGGTATTTGGGGTTGGTCCCAGTGCCAAACCCAATGCATCTATTAAATTTTGTGTAGATCTTACCCAGCTGAACAAAGCAAGTGGATCCATCCTATGTCGTCTACATCAACAGCTTAGTAAAATTGGGAAACCGTTCAATCCCCATGAAGTTCGATGGAATTGGTAGTTTTTGGAAGCTACCCTTGATGAAGACTCTGGGGGTTGACTGATGGATCTCAGAGCCAGGTAAGCCTGGCGTCTTAGGTGGGAAGGGTTTGAACAGTTTAGGGAGAGGGTGAGGTGGTGTGTTTTATTGATTTGGTGGATAGGAAGAAAGAGGGGTACTATTTAGGGTGATGCCCCACCCCCAGTGCAATAATAGCCCCCTCCTTCCTTCTCATCCTTTGAAATGGATTTTTACAAAGCTGCCTGACTGTTCTCGCCTGACGGCCCAAGCCAACCAATTTATGGAGTGGACAGCCTTTTACCAGGGCCAATTGGCTTCTTAACAAGCTCAACGAATCTCTAATTAGTTATTTCAATGTGGCGGGTTGGCTGCCAGTTTTGGTACATTTCTAAGAAATCATTCATCTCCAGTCCATAGTGGTTTAGCATCGTGTGAACTCCTCTTGGGAAAAAGTCTGTAATCACAACTCGCTACTCTCCCACACACAAGCTGATGATTCGGATAAGATGAGTGAGAAAGAGAAAAAGTATTTTTCCAGCCAGACAAACATCGCAAATCATGCAATGTGCCAAACCTCCAATCAGGAGAGCCAGTTTGGACATCATCATGCTTCTTTAACAATGCTTTGACGAATGCCATCCTCTTTCAGCTTCACCAGTTTGGATCCGGGACCAAGCTCCCTATAGACAACAGACATAACATCCACAGTCCAATCTCACCTAAACAGATAATGATACAATGAGATAGAACAAATATGCAATAGTTACCATACAGGCAAAGCAGTCATCTACCTAAATGAACAGGCCAGAGATGCTGCCTTCATCAAGAGTTCCAGATGACAACCGGATTGGTGAAGCCAAGCTATCTACAAATCCTCCCTCTGCCCAGCAGAATCAAGGGCTCACACACAGGATGCAAATCCCCAATATCCACTAAAAGAGCAGAGGAGTGGTCAGCAAGATCTCTGAAACTACCAAAATGGGTGTCCCTGTAAAAAGAAGGAAGTCAGAGATTTTAGGAAAATATGTGCTTTGATGAGTAGAATCAGAGAATTAGGGAGAGATGTTATATAAGGGGTTAAGTACAGTGTGACACAGTATACGTCATCACAGGAAGTGATCATAGAATCTCTACAGTGCAGAAGGAGGCCATTCGGCCCATTGAGTCTGCACCTACCACAATCCCATCCATGCCCTATTTCTGTAACCCCACATATCTACCCTACTAATCCCCTAACACTAGGGTCAATTTACCACGGCCAATCAACCTAACCCACACATCTTTGGACTGTAGGAGGAAACCGGAACACCCGGAGGAAACCCACGCAGATAGGAGAATGTGCAAACTCCACACAGTCACCTGAGACCAGAATTGAACCCAGGTCCCTGGCGGTGAGGCAGCAGTGCTAACCACTGCTGCCTCACAGTGCCACCATCCGCCCATGCAATGTCTCAAGATCTTGGTCTCTCTTGTACAATCTCATGGTTAAGATGTCATCATGGTTGGAAATGGTCTAATTAATTTTGTGTGTTCCTTAGCTCAGCAGACTCTTTAAATAGTCTGTATTTGCATGAGACAAGGAAAATTATAGTCATGGTCACAATTACAGAGCCGAACTTTATCCTCCAGATATAGTAATTGAAGTTAAATCCCATCAGTTGTCATTGTAGGATTTTGTACATTTATCAAATGTCTTCCAATAATTTGGCATTGCTGTCACCCACAAACTGATTCATGAGGCCAAATCATTGATATTAACGGTGAAGAACAATGAGATATCCTACCCTTGTTTCTTCACTCATGGGACGTAGACATCACTGGCAAAGACAACATAATGAAAAGCTTGCTAAACCAGTTTAGGAAGCAGTTAAAGTGTCAACCACATTGTTGTGGGTCTGGAGTCACATATACCAGACGAGGTAAGGATGGCATATTCCTTTTTTTGAAAGGGTATCAGTGCAACAGATGGGCTTTTATGACCATTTCATGGTTAGCATTACTGAGACTACCTTTCAACTCCAGACTCTATTAATTGAATCTAAATACTACCAGCTGTTGTGTTGGGATTTGAACTCATGTCCCCAGAGCATTACCCTGGACCTTTGGATTACTAGTCCAGTGATATTACCACTACACCCCCATCTGCCCCTTCAGAATACCACTGAGCACCATTTGTAAATGTCAGTAACTAGTTTTACACTCTACCCTCTGTTTTCAGTTTTGTACAGTAAGAGCTTTAACAACACCAGGTTAAAGTCCAACAGGTTTATTTGGAGCAAATACCATTAGCTTTCGGAGCGCTGCTCCTTCGTCAGATGGAGTGGAAATTCAGTGTTGTAGCCAGCTGCTGTCCATTCTGTTGCTTATTTCTTAGCTCAGCATGTTCCAACCTTAGTCAATATATCACAATCTGGTATATTAGGGGCGGTGGTGACATAGTGGCATTGTCACTGGTCTAGTAATTCAGAGACCCAAGATACGGTTTAGGGAACCTAGGTTCGAATCCACCACAGCAGATGGTGAAGTTTGAATTCAATTTTTAAAAATGAGGAATTAAAAGTTTAATGATGATCATGAAGCCATTATTAATTGTTATTAAAAACCCATCTGGTTCACTGATGTCCTTTAGAGAAGGAAATCTGCTGTCCTTACCTGGTCTGGCTTACAATTGATTCCAGACCTACAGCAATTGTGGTTCACTCTTAAATGCCCTCCAAAATGGCCTGGCAAGCCACTTAGTTCAAGGGCAATTAGTGATGGGAATAAATGCTGGCCCAGCCAGTGACGCCCACATCCCATGAATGAATAAAAACAAATGATCAAAGGTTTTTAGAAACCCACATATGATACATGTGCTGCATTCCCCTTTGCTACTTTTTTCTTGTTGTTTTTCTAAAGAATTCAATAAGGATGTTCAATCATAAATCTTCTCATGTTAGTTTCTAAATTTTTTTTTGTTAAGTTTTAAAGTTTATTTTTTAGTATCACAAGTATGTTTACATTAACACTGCAATGAAGCTACTGTGAAAATCCCCTAGTCGCCACACTCCGGCACCTGTTCGGGTTACACCGAGAGAGAATTTAAGATGGCCAATGCATCTAACCAGCACGTCTTTCGGACTGTGGGAGGAAATCAGAGCACCCGGAGGAAACCCATGCAGACACGGGGAGAACATGCAGACTCCTCTCAAACAGTGACCCAAGCCGGGAATCAAACCCTGGCCCCTGGCGCTGTGAGGCAGCAGTGCTAACCACTGTGCCGCCGTGCCGCCCACATCATTGAGTAAAGATTCCACTGGGGTGCATTTTGCGTTTTTTCTCAGAGTGCAGAAGGCTTAATCAGAAATGCATGGTGGGCTGACTCCCATCCCTTTCCTTTATAGACGATTCTCCTGAATCGGCACTAAGTGCCCACCTCAACGGGAAAATAAGAGGGTTTCCTGCTGGCACTGGGAGCATCTGTCAGGTGAGATTCGCGAACCTGATAGATGTAAATTCATGCATCCTGAGCAACCTGCCGGCCCAGCCCCAATGTTCAGATATCAGATCACCATTTTTATTGGGCATCCCAATCACCACTCCCAGAGACAGGTGCCACTACCACCAAAAATTGAAATGGTGAACCCCCTCTGACCAAGGGAGCACTACCATCCCTTCAGCAAAGAAGGGCATAGGAACATAGGAACATTGGAATTAGGAGCAGAAGTAGGCAAATTCAGTCCTTTGGGTCTGCTCTACTATTCAGTCAGATCACTGCTGATCTCTCCCTGCTCTCAAATCCACATCCCCACCTGTTCCCCATCTCCCCTTATCCCTTTTTTTTGTTTGAAATGTGTCCATCTCCTTCTTGAAACCTTTCAACGATTCAGACTCCACCCCTCTAGGGGGCAGCGAGTTCCCCAAATTCGCCACCCTCTGTGAGTAGTAGTTCCTCCTCATCTCAGTTTTAAATCAACCACATCTCAACCTATACCTGTGACCTCTTGTCCCATAAGAGGAAACATTTGGTCTACATTTACTTTATCAATCCCTTTTAAAATGTTATATATCTCGATCAGATCCCCCCTCATCCTTCTAAACTCCAGCGAGTATAAGCCCAAATTATTTCATCTCTCCTCATACATCAACCCTTTCATCCCCAGAATCGATCTGGTGAACCCCCTCTGAACTGCCTCCAATGCCACCACATCCTTTGTCAAGTCAGATGACCAAAACCGGACGTCCAGATGTGGTCTCACCAACACTTTATACAATTGCAACTACACTTCTCTACTTTTATACTCCAGTCCCTTTGCAATAAATGCCAACATTCCATTTGCCTTTTTTATTACAAGCTGCGCCTGCATACCAACTTTCTGCGGTTCATGACCATAGATACCCAAATCCCTCTGCCTGGATGCAATTTGAATTGGCATTCTATCAAGGTAATAATTTGTCTTCCTATTTTTTCTGCCAAAATGGACGACCTCACACTGTCCACATTAAACTCAATCTGCCAAATTTTGGCCCATTCTTCTAACCTATCTATATTAATCTCTAAAATTTTTATATCCTCTTCACTGCCTGCTTTCCCACCTATTTTAGTATCATGCACAAATTTTGCAATGTTACACTCTGTCCCAGCTTGCTGATCATTTATAGATTTGTTCCCAATGGTGAGGGAGTCCAGAACTAGGGATCATAGTTTGAGGATAAGGGGAAAACCTTTTAGAACTGAGGTGAGGAGACATTTTTTCACCCAGAGGGTGGTGAATGTATGGAATTCACTGCCACAGAATGTAGTTGAGGCTAAAATGTTGTATAGAGTATAAAAGCTGGAGTCTGATGATGCAGCTGTATAGAACGCTGGTTAGGCCTCATTTGGAGTACTGCGTCCAGTTCTGGTCGCCGCACTACCAGAAGGACGTGGAGGCGTTGGAGAGAGTGCAGAGAAGGTTTACCAGGATGTTGCCTGGTATGGAGGGTCTTAGCTATGAGGAGAGATTGGGTAGACTGGGGTTGTTCTCCTTGGAAAGACGGAGAATGAGGGGAGATCTAATAGAGGTATACAAGATTATGAAGGGTATAGATAGGGTGAACAGTGGGAAGCTTTTTCCCAGGTCGGAGGTGACGATCACGAGGGGTCACGGGCTCAAGCTGAGAGGGGCGAAGTATAACTCAGACATCAGAGGGACGTTTTTTACACAGAGGTGGTGGGGGCCTGGAATGCGCTGCCAAGTAGGGTGGTGGAGGCAGGCACGCTGACATCGTTTAAGACTTACCTGGATAGTCACATGAGCAGCCTGGGAATGGAGGGATACAAACGATTGGTCTAGTTGGACCAAGGAGCGGCACAGGCTTGGAGGGCCGAAGGGCCTGTTTCCTGTGCTGTACTGTTCTTTGTTCTTTGTTATTTGTTGTCTGATTTCAAGAAGAAATTAGATACAGCTCTTGGGGCTAAAGGGATCAAGGGATATGGAGGGAAGGGGGAATCAGAATATTGAATTCGATGATCAGCCATGATCATAATGAATGGCGGAGCAGGCTCAAAGAACTGAATGGCCTACTCCTGTTTCTATTTCCTATGTTTCTATATAGGTTGTAAACAGTTGAGGTCTGAGGACTCACTCCTGCGACACCCCGTTAGTTACATTTCACCAACCAGAGAAGGACCTATTTATCCCGACCCTCTGCTTACTGTCAATCAGCCAATCCTCAATCCAATCCAGTACTCTACCCCCAATCAATCCCCTGCAATCTCACCTTCTGGATCAGTCTTTTATGCATCACCTTGTCAAACGCCTTCTAGAAGTCCAGATATACCACATCCACAGGTTCTCCGCTATCCACCTTGCTGGTTACGTCCTCAAAGAACTCAAGCAAATTTGTCATGCATGACTTATCCTTCATAAAACCGTGCTGACAACAATGGATTGAGCTTTGTCTTTCCAAATTCATTCATCTCCTCCTTAATGATTGATTGCAGCAACTTCCCAACCACAATGGTCAAGCTAACCAGCCTATAGTTTCCTACTTTTTGTCTCCTCTATTTTTGAATAAGGGTGTCATGTTCACGTGTTTCCAATCCATCTGGACCTTACCAGAATCCAAGGAATTTTGAAATATCACAATCAATGCATCCATTATCTCTGCTGCCACCATCTTTAATACCCTAGGGTTCAGGCCATTAGGTCCTGGAGGCTTATCTGCCTTTAATCCCATTAGTTATTCAATACCTTCTCCCTAGTGATGGTTAGTGCACCAAGTTCCTCTGTGTTAACTACGTTTTTTGGAAAAAAACTGCATCATCCCCCTGGCTACAAATAACGGCCACCACCACACTTCCCCCACACCATGCAGGCATGAAGGTGACCCAACCACTCCCCCCCCTCCCATTCATCCCCCTTTCCCACTCAGAAACCCCTGCAGCTCCTCTCCCCACTCAGCCCCCAGCCCCTCCACCCCCACTCAAACCCACCATTCAGCTAACATCCTCCCTCAGACCCCCCCACTCAGGCCCACCCTCAGGCCACAAGCCTTGGCAGTGCCAACTGTGCACTGCCACTGGCACTCTAGCCTGTCTAGCCTGGTGTCTTGGGCCCCAAGAGGGGTCAAGGAGGTACATCCAGGAGGACAGAAACCCTGTCTCATCAAGTTGGATTTCATATAAGAATGGAGGACAGCACGCCTGATTTCCAAATGTAAAATTCACCTACCACTGACGTAAAACCAATCAGTCTTTGGCCCTCTGGACTTATTCTTTCACTCTTTTTATATATAGGAATCACCTAGCTTTCTGCCAGTCCTCTGGCAATGTTCTTTTTGTTAATGAACTTTTAGATGTATTAAAATTGAAAAATGACACAAGAAACCTTAGTACCTACTCATGTGTGATCTTTCAATTATAGTCTCCTATTTCTGCAGCAGTGCCAGGAGGTTCAGAGATGGCTGGCTGATTTGCAATAGAACCCTTGGAGATTGAATTCAAACCTCCTTAGCTTTGATTATGGGCCATCTCTCCTTCAAGAATATAGAACATGTGGAAGCATCTGTTTGCCATCATAAGGAATGCAACCCAGGTGGCGAACTGCATTCCTTAATGTGGCTGAGGTAGTACTCACTGCCAAGCTCACCTCCTTTCATGGCCCCAGATTTAGCCTTCCTTTTCAAAGGGCCTTAAGGATGGGCCTATCTTTGTTAGATTATTTCTAGTAGCACCTTAACTGAAGCATCCTTTCATTGTGAGTATCAGTGTCAGACCTTGCCCTGGTTATGTAGTAAATAAGACCATAAGACCGTAAGACATAGGAGCAGAATTAGGCCACTCGGCCCGTCGAGTCTGCTCTGCCATTAAATCATGGCTGATATTTTTCTCATCCCCATTCTCCTGCCTTTTCCCCATAACCCTGATCCCCTTATTAATCAAGAACCTATCCATCTCTGTCTTAAAGACACTCAATGACCTGGCCTCCACAGCCTTCTGCGGCAAAGGGTTCCACAGATCCACCACTTGATCGTTTCAGCTTCTAAACCAGCACTTGATGTACCCCTTCCCCACCTGTGGATTGCTTACTCATGGTTCAGGGGGAGACGGTGGCATAGTGGTAATGTTATTGGACTAATACATAGAAACATACATAGAAAATAGAAGCAGTAGTAGGCCATTCGGTCCATTGAGACTGCTACACCATTCATTATGATCATGGCTGATCATCGAGTTCATTATGATCATGGCTGATCATCAAATTGAATGCATTGATCCCTCCTTCCTCCCCCAATCCTTTTAGCCCCCAGAGTTGTATTTAATTCCTTCTTGAAATCACACAACATTTTGGCCTCAACTACTTTCTGTGATAATGAATTCTACAGATTAACCACCCTCTGAGTGAAGAAATTTCTCCTCACCTCAGTCCTAAAAGGTTTACCCTTTATTCTCGAACTATGACCCCTATTCTGGATTCCCCCATCATTAGGAATATACTTTCTAAATCTATCCTGTCTAATCATGTTAGAATTTTATAAGTTTCTATCAGATCCCATCTCACTCTTCTAAACTCCAGTGAATATGATTTTAACTGACTTCATCTCTCCTCATGAGACAATCCCCCCATCCCAGGAATCAGCCTAGTAAACCTTCACTGCACTCCCTCTGGAGCAGCAATATCTTTCCTCAGATAAGGACATCAAAACTGCACACAATACTCCAGGTGTGGTCTCACCAACACCCTATACAATCCCTCTCCCTAAACTCAAATCCTCTCACTATGAAGGCCAACATAACATTTGCCTCTTTACTGCCTGCTGTACATGCGTGCTTACTTTTAGCGACTGATGCACAAGGACTCCAAGGTCTCGTTGAGTATCCATCTCTCTCAATTTATATCCATTCAAGTAATAATCTGTCTTCCTATTTTTGCTACCAATGTGAATAACCTCACATTTATTCACAACACACTCCATTAGCCATTCATATGCTCACTCACACAGCCTGTCCAAATCACGCTGAAGCATCTCTGCATCCTCCTCACAGCTCATCCTCCCATACAACTTTGCATGATCTGTAAATTTGGAGATAATAAATTTAGTTCCCACTTCCAAATCATTAATATGTAATATAAACAGTTGGGGTCCTAGCATAGATCCCTGCGGTACCCCACTAGTCATTGCCTGCCAATCAAAAAAAGACCATTTATTCCAATCCTTTGCTTCCTATCTGCTAACCAACTTCCAATCCATCTCAAGACACTACCAGCAATCCCATGTGCTTTATCTTTACATAGTAATTGGCTATTTCAGATCTTGTCAGAAGCCTTCTGAAAGTCTAAATAAACCACATCCACCAGTTCTCCCTGGTCAACTCTATTAGTTATGTCCTCAAAGAATTCCAATAAATTTGTCAAGCATGATTTCCTTTCATAAATCCGTGCTGACTTTATCTGATTATATCATTGCTTTCCAAATGCTGTGCTATGAAATCCTTGATACTTTACCATAATATAATTCACAAGAATATATTTTACGAGAAAGCAACAAATTTATACTATATGAGAAAAAAGTGTTGATTGGTAGACAAGTGGACTCTGACCGGTAGAGACAGTGCTATTGCACCAGTTGAAGGTGACCAACAGTTAACCACGAAGCATTGTTTGAAATTTAAAATAGGCAACTTGACCCCGTTAAGTCAAGGCATTCATAGAATCCTTACAACGCAGAAGGAGGCCATTTGGCGCAAATGTTGACCTTCGCCTCATTACAAATGTTGCAATCTGTGTACCCTGTAGGCATCTGCATTTTAAACATCCAAGCGCTGAACACAAAACCAGCTTTTAAAGAGACCACACTTAACAAACTCAACTTCACACCAAGAGGTTAGGCATTTTGTAGTGGGTAACTCACTTCCTGACTCCCCAAAACCTTTCCACCATCAACAGAGCATAAACCAGGTGTATGGTGGAATCCTCTGCACTTGTTTGATGTGTGCATCTCCATTAACACTCAAAAGGTTCAGCACTATCCAGGATGAAGCAGCTTGCTTAATCGGCAGCCATCCACCACTTCAACATTCTCTCCTTCTGCACATACGCACCATGGCTGTGATGTGTACTACCTACATAATACACTGAAGCATCTCACCAAGAATACTTCGAATCACCGCCCCCCCCCCCCCACAAACTGGTGACCCTATACTCCTACCACCTGGAGGAACAATGGTAGCAGATGCCTGGAAACAGCACGCCTTGTCTATGATGCTACATCCCATGAATAAATCAAAATAATTGTCACTATGCTACTTTTCCCATCTGTGCACGCATTGGTGCTGTTCTTCATCATGCCTATTGTGTTCTTCTCTTTGATGTAACCAATAATCTAGATTCTTTATTTGAAACTGGCACTACATAAAAATAGACTTAACTAGGAAGCTAAATATATGCATCTGACACCTACTGCTTCTGTTTCAGACTGAATGACAAGTCATGGGACTAATACATCATTTGATTTGATTTGATTTATTATTGTCACATGTATTAGTAGACAGTGAAAAATATTGATTCTTACGCGTTATACAGACAAAGCATACCGTTCATCGAGAAGGAAACAAGAGAGTACAAGATGTACTGTTACATTCATAGCTAGGGTGTAGAAAAAGATCAACTTAATGCATGGTAGGTCCATTCAAAAGTCTGATGGCAGCAGGGAAGAAGCTGTTCTTGAGTTGGTTGGTACATGACCTCAGACTTTTGTATCTTTTTCCCGATCGAAGAAGATGAAAGGGAGAATGTCCGGGGTGCGTGGGGTCCTTAATTATGCTGGTTGCTTTGCTGAGGCAGCGGGAAGTTTAGACAGAGTCAATGGATGGGAATCTGGCTGCATGATGGATTGGGCTACATTCACGCCCTTTTGTAGTTTCTTGCAGTCTTGGGCAGAGCAGAAACCATACCAAGCTGTGATATAACCAGAAAGAATGCTTTCTATGGTGTACCTGTAAAAGTGGGTGAGAGTCGTAGCTGACATGTCAAATTCCCTTAGTCTTCTGAGAAAGTTAAGGTGTTGGTGAGCTCTCTTAACTATAGTGTCGGCATAGGGGGACCAGGACAGGTTGTTGGTGATCTGGACACCTAAAAACCTGAAGCTTTCGACCATTTGTACTTCATCCCCGTTGATGGGGCATGTTCTCCACTATGCTTCCTGAAGTCGATGACAATCACCTTCATTTTGTTGACATTGAGGGAGAGGTAATTGGCATCGCACCAGTTCACCAGATTCGCTATCTCATTCCTGTACTCTGTCTCGACTACGGTGGTGTCGTCAACAAACTTGAAAATCAAGTTGGAGGGGAATTTGGCTGCACATCACATCCTGCCAAGTTGGTGATGATTGGCACCAGTTTGAGATATGCTGTCTTAAAGATACATGCACCTAATATCACAACAATCCCTAAGTAGCTGACTTTCTTCAACTGGCAGTCAATTTGAAAAATAAATTAAATGCCTACTTTTATTTGTTATGCAAATAGTGAAAGTTTTCATGCATTTAAATTATACAGCCAAGGCCTGGGGTGGCATGGTGGCAAAGTGGTTTGCACTGCTGCCTCACAGGGATCTGGGTTCGATTCCCGGCTTGGGTCACTGTCTTGTGTGGAGGTTGCATGTTCTCCCTGTGTCTGTGTGGGTTTCCTCTGGGTGCTCCAGTTTCCTCCCACAGTCTGAAAGACATGCTGGCTAGGTACATTGACCCAAACAGGTGCTGGAGTGTGGTGACTAGGGGAATTTCACAGTAACTTTATTGCAGTGTTAATGTAAGCCTTACTTGTGCCTAATAAATAAGCTTTATTTTACTTACGCGTTATGTTTTATTAATTCAGAATTGACAGATTTCAATTGTAATGAGTTACAAATTGACTGACAATTCTCCTCATTTTATTTTTTCATTAATAAGGGAATCCTTATGTGATCCGCGAAAGTGGCTCATTACAAAGTGCTGCATGTTTATTATTAATAGGCAAAACAATGAGGTTTACTGTTTACCACAACTTGAAGAATGGAATTTTGTCCTTATTTTCATTTTTGATAAAAAGTTTTTTAAAAAGACTTCACAGAATCACCAAGTTTTAACAGCATGAAAGGAGACTATTCGGCCCATCATGCCTGTGCCAACTCTTGGAATAAGCATTTCAAATAGTGCCACTCTCCTGCCTTCTTACTAGAACCCTGCACATTTTTCCTTTTTCAGATAACAGTTTAATTCTCTTTTGAATGCTTTGATTTAACTTGTCTTCACCACACACTCAGGCAGTGCATTCCAGACATTAACCATTCGCTGCGTGTAAATGATTTTTTCATATGGTTTTTGCTACTTTTGTCAATTTCTTTAAATTTGTAATCTGTAACCTGCAGTCTTAAATCTTGCACTTGCATAGTGTTTTTCATGATCTTGGGACATCTCAAAGTGCTTTGCAGCCAATAAAGTATGGTCACTGTTGCAATGTTGAAAATGTGGCTGTCAATTTGCACTGAGCAATATCCCACAAAGTTTTATTTGTTCATGAAATGTGAGCATCAATAACAAGGCCAACATTCATTGCCCAGCCCTAACTGCCCTTGAGAAGGTGATGGTGCCCTGCCTTCTTGCAACACTGCAGTCCATGTGGTGTAGGTGCATCCACAGTGCTGTTTGACAGAGTGACAGTGAAGGAACAGTGATAGAGTTCCAATTCAGGATGGTGTGTGACTTGGAGAGGGACTTGCAGATATTGATGTTCCCCTGCGTCTGCTTTCCTGATGTTTGTTGGTGTATAGAATGTGGGTTTGGAAGATGCTGTCGAAAGAGCATCTTGTGGCTGGTACTCTGATGCTACTGTGTGAGTTAATGAAAGGAGTGAATACTTAAGATGTAGGATGAGGTGCAATCAAGCAGGGTGCTTTTTATTGGATGGTGCCAAGCTGCTTAATGATCCAGATCAGATAATCCATTTTAATTATGTTTCTTGGTGTTTCTTGGAAACATATCTCGGGGTACTGAAAAACTGTTGCTTAAGAATGCGTTCTTTATTTCTCCTTGAACTTTAATGAAATTAATTATCCTTAAATACAATAATAAATATGTCTGCAAAACCTTAAAACCAGTCATTAAAAATTGATAAATCTTCTTTATTCCACAAGCTATCTGTAACATTGTAATGATGTTTGCCTTCATATTTCGTCAGAGTCCCGTCCATTGCTTTGCCATTTGACATAAAAATAGAAACTTTATGAATAATGTATATAAAACATCGTTACTGAAATCTTCTCATCTTCTTACTTGCTGTCTCCAAGGGCAACAATGTGGCGCCATTGTTCACTAACAAGGAGACTGCAAGTGTCATAATCTGCACCATCTATAGGTCTGAATCTACGTCATTACTGGTGTCAAATGCACAGAAGTGTTCCTTAAAATCTGTTTAGCTTT
This sequence comes from Mustelus asterias, assembly GCF_964213995.1. Classification (NCBI taxonomy): domain Eukaryota; kingdom Metazoa; phylum Chordata; class Chondrichthyes; order Carcharhiniformes; family Triakidae; genus Mustelus; species Mustelus asterias. The sequence goes on along the minus strand of NC_135801.1, from coordinate 160,486,024 downwards.
GAGACACCATTACCATCAGCCTGTGGCGTGACAAGATACAGCAATCAATCCCATAGATTTAAAAGGTTTCCAGATTCTCAGCTGCTCCTTTTGCTCGGTGCCCATTGCATTCTTTTCCGAAAAATATAATGCTCAAACTGCAGAAAACAATTTCCGAACTGCTTTAAAACTTTCACCGCGAGTTATTGTATGGTGAACACACTTTAATAATAAAGTTGCACATGCTTAACTTTTTTTTTGACGCCATCTTTGAAAGAGTTTGTTTTCTACTCCAGACCGTTGTTCCTTGTGATGCTGCTGTTGAGCTGGGTCCAATCGCAGTCAGCTTTCACTAATTTTTGCAACATTTTCTGAAGTACTAGAGTTCCATCTGAAAAATATTTGCTTTTAGATAAGGATAATTAATAGTTGAGCTGCAAATTTTAAAAAAAATGAATTTTATCTGAAAAATTCACTGGGCAATGTCCTTATTAGATCATGATCAGCCAGTTTGGTTCCAGCCATGGAAGAAAATGCAAGTCTGTTATGCCAAAATAACCAAAAATAAAGGACAAAATATCACAAGCCAACACAATTTCTTAATATTTTAGAGAACAGGGTAGATGATAAACATGTTATATTTGGCAGCAATATACAAATGGCCATTAGTTATGGCTATCTACTGTAGAACTGACATCTGGGATTGCTAAAAATAAAAGCCAATCTCTCATTTGGAAGACACATTTGAGTCCTAAACATTGCAGAAAATTGCAAATCCAATCTCCGTGAGGCATGTTCTTCATTTGGTTTGGGCAGCATGGTGGCACAGTGATTAGCTCTGCTGCTCCATAGAGCCAGGGACCCGGGTTCAATTCTGAACTCAGGTGACTGTCTGTGTGGAGTTTGCACGTTCCCCCGTGTCTGCGTGGGTTTCTTCCAGGTGCTCCATTTTTTTCCCACACTCCAAAGATGTGCGGGTTAGATTGATTGGTCATGCTAGATTGCTCCTTAGTGTCAGGGGAACTAGCATGATAAATGTGGGGATATGGGGATAGGGCCTGGGTGGGATTGTTGTTGGTGCAGATTCAATGGGTCAAGCGGCATCCTTCTTCACTGTAGGAATTCTATGATTCTAAATTCATAAATGGTCTGATGGTATATATTTACACTAGAACCATAGAACCACAGAAAATTACAGCTCAGAAACAGGCCTTTTGGCCCTTCTTGTCTGTGCCGAACCATTTTTTGCCTAGTCCCACTGACCTGCACTTGGACCATATCCCTCCACACCCCTCTCATCCATGAACCCGTCCAAGTTTTTCTTAAATGTTAAAAGTGACCCCGCATTTACCACTTTATCCGGCAGCTCATTCCACACTCCCACCACTCTCTGTGTGAAGAAGCCCCCCCTAATATTCCCTTTAAACTTTCTCCTTTCACCCTTAACCCATACCCTCTGTTTTTTTTTCTCCCCTAGCCTGCTTGCATTCACTCTATCTATACCCATCAAAATCTTATACACCTCTATCAAATCTCCCCTCAATCTTCTACGCTCCAGGGAATAAAGTCCCAACCTATTCAATCTCTCTCTGTAACTCAGCTTCTTAAGTCCCGGCAACATCCTTGTGAACCTTCTCTGCACTCTTTCAATCTTATTTACATCCTTCCTGTAACTAGGTGACCAAAACTGTACACAATACTCCAAATTCGGCCTCACCAATGCCTTATATAACCTTACCATAACACTCCAACTTTTATACTCGATACTCCGATTTATAAAGGCCAATGTACCAAAGGCACTCTTTACGACCCTATCCACCTGTGACGTCACTTTTAGGGAATTCTGTACCTGTATTCCCAGATCCCTCTGTTCAACTGCACTCTTCAGAGTCCTACCATTTACCCTGTACGTTCTACTTTGGTTTGTCCTTCCAATGTGCAATGTCTCACACTTGTCTGCATTAAATTCCATTTGCCATTTTTCAGCCCATTTTTCTAGTTGGTCCAAATCCCTCTACAAGCTTTGAAAACCTTCCTCACTGTCCACTACACTTCCAATCTTTGTATCATCAGCAAACTTGCTGATCCAATTGACCACATTATCATCCAGATCATTGATATAGATGGTATAGATGATATAGACTAATAAGATGAAACTATCCAGGCATGATTCTAAAAATGGGTTAGTTCATATTTATGATTGGTTCTACGTGTATTGATAGATCCGTAAGTGCTTTCACTGGCAGAAGAAATTTCAATGCATGTTTAAGAAGTTAGTCTTTTAAAAAATGTTTTAGACCTTATTCTTTCACGTAATCTGGTATACGGATTGTGGATCAAGCTGAGGGTAAATATATTCAGCCTTTTTATATATTGGTTTGAAAGTGTGATTGAGGCCAATATCCTGAGATTACTTTTTGTTTTAACTTTCATTTTTTTTAATTCCAAAAAAATGTCCCAAGGAAAGGCAGGATCATGTAGGTTCAAAGAGAAATTAGATAAATAACTTTAAAAGAAAGAGATTGCAGGGTTATGGTGAAAGGGTGGGGTAATGAGACCAATTACATTAGTGCTTCCATGATGTAATTCCATTTTATGCTTCAACCAAGGGGGAAGGGTGGATGTTTCCCGGAAAGGGAATGGGGGGACTGATTACCCGGAATTGCAGGACTGACATATGAAGAAAGACTGGATCGACTGGGCTTGTACTCACTGGAGTTTAGAAGAATGTGAGTGGATCTCATAGTAGCATATAAAATCCTGATGGGACTGGACAGTCTAGATGTGGGAAGAATGTTACCAGTGTTGGGGAAGTCCAGAACTACAGGTCACAGTCTAAGAATAAGGTGTAAGCCATTCAGGACTGAGATGAGGAAGAGCTTCTTCACTCAGGGAGTTGTGAACCTGTGGAATTCCCTCTCACAGAAAGCTGTTGGGGCAGTTCATTAGATATGTTCAAGAAGAAGCTGGACATGGCTCTTGGGGCTAAAGGGATCAAGGGGCATGGAGAGAAAGCAGGAGTGGGATACTGAAAGTGCATGATCTTAACCATGATCATATTGATTAGTGGTGCAGACTCAAAGGGCCGAATGGCCTACTCCTGCACTTATTTTCTATGTTTCTATGTTTTTATGTTTCACTCCTGAGTGAATTATCTTCTGATTGGAGAGGGAAAACTGAAGGGCAGTGGAGGAGGAGCTCAGCATGGTGAGAATGGTTTAAACTGCAGGGATTTAGGAAAACAAGCTGTGTGCAGGCATTTTGCAGCAGCAGCAGCAGCAAGCAGGCCTCAAAGATTTACCCATTTGGCCATGACCACCTTTGAAGAAAAAGGCAAGGAATTAAAGGGAGCTCACCACTATTAACGCTCAGTCTCAGCTGCATGGCAGACATTGCTGACTTGGAGCTCACCATCCCAAAACCTTGCCTCCTGATCCCACTGTCTGGGAACCTTCAAATTAGATCGCTCTTTCAAAGAGCCAGAAGAATATGTTTGACCAAATAGCCTCCTTTTGTGCTGAATGATATCGATCTCTTCAGTTCTGGACAAGAACTGGGGGAAAAAAAATTGTAAATCACGATGTGAATAAAATAAGTTATTTGACCTCAGCATGCCGACAACTGAAATACTCCAGTGTCAAAGTCAAGTATGACCTTTACAGTTTGCAAATAAAAATTTGCAAGCTGATGTTTGCTAACTACACCCTATGAAGAATTTTAATCCTCATGAAGGCCACAGATGCCAGGAAACAAGCGTAAGACATTTTGCAAGGAATGCAATAACAGATTGTTGGATTAAAAGCAAAGCAGTTGAACGAGATTGTATCGCGGTTATACTCAATTTTCACACATTAATTAGTAGGAATGCTATATTTATAGCTGTGTGGCAAAAGGCAAAGTGAGAAAAATAAAGCATGGACAAAGCAAGAGCACGGTGCTGTGAGAGAAAAACGCCATTCATTACATGTAGCTCTATAGTGCCCATATCCTTGGTGCAGTGGGTGATATCTGTGCCATGGGCAGACATTTCTGGTGTGTGATCTCCACCTGAGATGGGTGATATAATGGTATTGCCGCTGAACAAGTAATCTAGAGACCCAGGGTACTGCTCTGGGAACCTGGGTTCATATCCCACCATGGCAGGTGGTGGAATCTGAATTCAATAAAAAATTCAAAGTCTGGAATTAATAACCATGAAACCATGATTGATTGTTATAATGTCCTTGTTCACTTATGTTCTTTAGGGAAGAATATAAGTGAACAAGGCCCTGACTTGGTCTGGCCTACATGTGATTCCAGACCCATAGAATATTATTAAACCAGAAAGAGTGCAAAAATGATTTACTAGAATGCTACCGGTTCTTGATGGTTTGAGTTATAAGGTGAGGCTGGATAGACTAGGACTTTTTTCCTTGGAACGTAGGGGACTTCGGAGTGATCTTATAAAGGTCTATAAAATAATGAGGAGCATAGATAAGGTAGATAGTCAACATCTTTCCCAAAGGCAAAGGAGTCTAAAACTAGAGGGCATATGTTTAAGGTGAGAGGGGAGAGATACAAAAGGGTCCAGAGGGGCAATTTTTTCACTCAGAGGATGGTAAGTGTCTGGAACGAGCTGCCAGAGGCGGGTACAATTTTGTCTTTTGAAAAGTATTTAAACAGTTACATAGGTAAGATAGGTGTAGAGGGATATGGGCCAAATATGGGCAATTGGGACTAGCTTAGTGGTAAAAACTGGGCAAGTTGGACAAGTTGGGCCGAAGGGCCTGTTTCCGTGCTATAAGCTTCTATGAATCTATGACAGAGCAATGCCTTCTGAAATGGCCCAGCAAGCCACTCATTTGTATTGAAAACTCATGGCATCAGGTTTAACATGGGCAAGGAAACATCCTGCTGTTAGCACGTACTGCTTCCCTTCCCATCCCCCACCCACTGCCCTCCCCTCCCTTGGCCGATGAATCAGAACTTGGAGGAAGCACTGAGGGTGGCAAAGGTGCAGAATGTACTCTGAATGGGGGACTTCAATGTCCATCTCCAAGAATGGCTGTTTGTCCCATCACAGACTGAGCTGGTTGAGTCCTAAAGGACACGGCTGCTAGATTGAGTCCAGCTCTGGTGGTGAGGGAATCCACAAGAGGAAAAGCATACTTGATCTCATTCTCACTAACCTGCCTGTCACAGATTCATCTCTCCATGAGAGCATTGGTGAGAGTGACCACCGCATCGTACTTGTGGAGGACTGAGGATACCCTCCATTGTGTTGTGCACTATTACCACTGTGCTGGATGTGTTCCAACTGATCTAGCAACTCAAGATTGGGCAACTATTGTGGTTGAATACAGTTCTGCTGCTGTTGATGTGGGCTGTCAATAGCAGCAGAAATATATTCAACCACAATCTGTAACTTCATGGCCTGGCATATCCCTCTCTATACCATTACCACCAAGCCAGGGGATCAACCCTGGTTCAGTGAAGAGTGCAGGAGGGAATACCAAAAGCAGCACTAGGCTGACCTAAAAAATAGGTGTCAATCAGGTGAAGCTACAACAGAGGACTATTTGCGAGTCAGTTAGATCAGTTAGCTAGACAGCTGGTTCATGATGCAGAGTAACACCAGCAGCATGGGTTCAATTCCCATACCAGCTAAGGTTATCCATGAAGACATGCCTTCTCTATCTTGCCCCTCACCTGAGGTATGGTGACCATCAGGTTAAATCTCCAACAGTCAGCTCTCTCTCTCTCAAAAGAGAGAGTAGCCTATGGGATATTTGGAAAGTCAAAATACAATCCATCAGAGTCAGCATGGTTTAATGAAGGGTAAGTTATGTTTGACCAAATTGCTCAAGTGTTTTGAAGATGTAACAAGCAAACAAAGTAATGGGGGCCCTGTAGATGTAGTGTATTTGGACTTCCACAAGGCATTTGATAAGGTGCTGCACAAAAGTTTAATACACAAGGTAAGATCCACAGAGACATGGCTGCAAGGGGATCAGGGTTGGGATCTGAATATCCAAGGATATGTGTCCTATCGAAAGGACAGGCAGATGGGCAAAGGGGGCGGGTTGCATTGTTAGTAGGGAATGAAGTTAAATCGATAGTAAGGAACGATATAGAATCAGAAGGCATAGAATCTCTGTGGGTAGAGTTGAGGAATCGCAAAGGTAAAAAGACCCTTTTGGGAATTATGTACAGGCCCCCGAGTAGTAGTCAGGATTTGGGGCAGAAAAGAAATCAAGAGATCGAAAAGGCATATAAAAAGGCAATAAGACGAAAATCATTGGGGGCTTCAATATGCAGGTGGACTGGGAGAATCAGGTAGGTAGTGTATCCCAAGGAAAGGAATTTGTGGAATGTCTAAGAGATGGTTTTTTGGAGCAGCTTGTGATAGAGCCTACGATGGAACAGGCTATTCTGGATTTGGTGATGTGTAATGAGGCAGACTTGATTAGGGAACTTAAGGTGAAGGAATCCTTAGGGAGCAGTGACCACAATATGGTAGAATTTACCCTGCAGTTTGAGAGGGAGAAGCTGGAATCAGATGTAACAGTATTACAATTAAATAAAGGTAACTACAAAGATATGAGGGATGAGCTGGCCAGAGTTGATTGGAAAGGGAGCCTAGCAGGGAGGACAGTGGAGCACCAATGGCAGGAGTTTTTGGGGGTTATTCAGGAGGCACAACAGAAATTTATCCCAAGGAGGAGGAAACATGCTCAGGGGAGGACGAGGCATCCGTGGCTGATGAGGGAAGTCAAGGACAGCATAAAAGCAAAAGAAAAAACATACAAAGTGGCGAGGATCAGTGGGAAGCCTTTAAAAGTGAGCAGAGGACAACTAAAAAAGTAATAAGGGGGCAGAAGATGAAATACGAATTTAAGCTGGCTAGTAAGATAAAAGATAGGGAGAGATTTTTTTTTCAATATATAAAAGGTGAGAGAGAGGCAAAAATGGACATTGGACCACTGGAAAATTAGGCTGCAAAAGTAATAATAGGAAACAAAGAAATGGCAAAAGAACAGAATAGTTATTTTGCATCAGTCTTCACGATGGAAGACACCAGTGGGGTGCCAGAGCTCCAGGGAAATCAGGGGGCACAGGCAAGTGTAGTGGCCATCACTAAGGAAAAGGATCTGGGGAAACTGAAAGGTCTGAAGGTGGATAAATCACCTGGACCGGATGCACCACACACCAGGGTTCTAAAAGAGATAGCTGAGGAAATTGTGGATGCGTTGGTGGTGATCTTTCAGGAATCACTGGAGGCAGGGAGGGTCCCAGAGGACTGGAAAGTAGCGAATGTAACACTGCTGTCTAAGAAGGGAGGGAGGCAGCAGATGGGAAATTATAGGCCGGTTAGCCTGACTTCGGTCATTGGCAAGACTTTAGAGTCCATTATTAAAGATGAGATCGCAGAGTACTTGGAAGTGCATGATAAAGTAGGACTGAGTCGGCACGGCTTCATTAAGGGGAGGTCATGTCTAACAAATCTGTTAGCGTTCTTTGAGGAGGTAACAAGAAAGTTAGATAAAGGAGAACTTGTGGACGTGATTTATTTAGATTTTCAGAAGGCCTTTGACAAGATGCTGCATAGGAAACTGTTAAATAAGTTAAGAGCCCATGGCGTTAAGGGTAAGATCCTGGCATGGATAGAGGATTGGCTGACTGGCAGAAGGCAGAGAGTGGGGATAAAGGGGTCTTTTTCAGGATGGCAGCCGGTGACTAGTGGTGTGCCTCAGGGTCGGTGCTGGGACCATAACTTTTCACAACATACATTAAAGATTTGGAAGAAGGAACTGAAGGCACTGTTGCTAAGTTTGCAGATGATGCAAAGCTATGTAGAGGGACAGGTAGTATTGAGGAAGCAGTGGGGCTGCAGAAGGACTTGGACAGGTTAGGAGAGCGGGCAAAGAAGTGGCAGATGGAACACAATGTGGAAAAGTGTGAGGTTATGCACTTTGAAAGAGGAATGGATGCATAGACTATTTTCTAAATGGGGATTTGCTGAGGAGATAAAAAGCACAAAGGGATTTGGGAGTCCTTGTTCAAGATTCTCTTAAGGTTAACGTGCAGATTCAGTCAGCAGTTAGGAAGGCAAATGCAATGTTAGCATTCATGTCGAGAGGGCTAGAATACAAGAGAAGGGATGTATTTCTGAGGCTGTATAAGGCTCTGGTCAGACCCCATTTGGAGTATTATGAGCAGTTTTGGGCCCCGCATCGAAGGAAGGATGTGCTGGCCTTGGAAAGGGTCCAGAGGAGGTTCACAAGAATGATCCCTGGAATGAAGAGCTTGTCATATGAGGAACGGTTGAGGACTCTGGATCTGTACTTGTTGGAATTTAGAAGGATGAGGGGGATCTTATTGAAACTTACAGGATACTGCGAGGCCTGGATCGAGTGGACGTGGAGAGGATGCTTCCACTGATAGGAAAAACTAGAACCAGAGGGCACAACCTCAAACTAAAGGGACGATTCTTTAAAACAGAAATGAGGAGGAGCTTCTTCAGCCAGAGAGTGGTGAATCTGTGATACTCTTTGCTGCAGAAGGCTGCGGAGGCCAGGTCATTGAGTGTATTTGAGACAGAGATAGATAGGTTCTTGGTTAATAAGGGGATCAGGGGTTCTGGGGAGAAGACAGGAGAATGGGGATGAGAAAAATCAGCCATGATTGAATGGCGGAGCAGACTCGATGGGCCAAGTGGCCTAATTCTGCTCCTATGTCTTATAGTCTTACGGTCTTATGGTTGGGGGTAAAACAAAATCTTGGATAGAGGACTGACTAACTAACAGAAAGTAGAGAATCAGGTTAAATGGCTCATCTTCTGGTTGGCAAACTGGTGGAGGCAGACACGATAGGGGATAGATAGAAAAATAAACTGCAGAAGAAAATTTGATTGACAAATATGGAGTGGAAATCTTGAAGAAATATTGCTTATTGAAAGATGGAATTGTAATTGCACAAAATGGGATTATTATTTCTTGTCTGTTTCTCGGGCATAAAATTGCTGGAAAACATTCCAGTTTAGCAATGAGATGATCCACACCTATCTATGTAAATATGGCCTGAACCCTTCAGCTTAGATGTGTCATATCTACACAGCACCAAGTCCCAGCCCAAAAAAGGGCTTAGACTCTTGGGAGAGGGAAACCAGCCTTATCCAAAGTGAGTTTTTTTTCAATTCTTTCATGGGATGTAGGTGACGCTGGCTAGGCCAGTATTTATTGCCTATCTCTAATTGCCCTTGAGAAGGTGGTGGCGATCTGCCTTCTTGAACCGCAGCAGTCCATGTGGTGTCGTTACACTCACAGTGCTGTTAGAGAGGGAGCTCCAGGGTTTTGACAATCATCAATAAATGATTTGAGCGTTTGGCATAATTGAAAATTTCTATTGTGATAAAGCATTTTTTTTAGACTTGTTTATACATATAAAGGAGTAAGAAAAGATGCTTTAAATCTGTGCGTGATCCTTACTTTAGTACATTTGGTACATTGTGGAAGAAACAGCGATCGATCAGAATTACTCGTGTGATAAGGAAGATATAAAAACAAACTCCCAATCTTTATATTCTGGAGAAACAGCACTCATACACATGGGGTTAACTGCATGAGTTAGTAACCGAACGGTGTCATTCAAACCTGAAAGATCCTTGGTTTGCCCTTTGTTTTTTGATGCTCAGATAGATAAGTCTGGAACAGAAGAAGGATTTTAATGCCCCTTGGAATAGTGAATGAAGACGTCATCTAGAGTTCACCTTCGGGAGCGGGGGGGGGGGAGGTTGGTGAAGAATGTAAATTTATACACACAAAGTTCCCAGCATTAAGCACTCGTGCACTGTTAAAATGCATTTAGAACTACTCCAAAGCTATCTCAAATGAAAAATAAGGCATCTGTAAAGGTAACATAAAATTGCAAATAATGTTTCTTAAAATCTTGGTGGAATGACTAATAAGTCAGTAATATATAGAATTCTCTCTTTAAATCAGACATAGTCCCGGGAGTTATTAGCACAAGGCAAGGTCTGCTTCTCCCTGAAGAAAGAATAAAAAAGACCTTCACAAAATCTCTTGACGTTATCACATGTTCCTTAAAAAAACTCTTCTGAAGAGTTATTGCCATATTGATTGCTGAAAAATGTGAGTATATTTCTCAATGTGGTAGAATTGTGTTAAGCCAAGGAAAATTAATTTTAACATTTATCTCAGTAAACGTTTTCTCAATTTATTTCACTACAAATCCTACTTGTGCGTACATATTTTCATAATATTCACTTCCACTCGTCAGGGGCGCGGGAGGGGGCACATCCGGTGGAATAAGTGCATGCCCGGCAGGCTTTTCACAGATAAAAATTGCCAAACAGGCAAGAGTTACACCCCGCACTAGCGTGCAGGAACATCCATCAGCTGATCCAAATGCAAGTTAATGTATTGCATTGGATAAACAAACAAATTAACTGAAAAAGTGGAACTGTTGCAGGTAGAACTACCAACATACTCAATCTCATAGGCAGGACTATAATCGTACTGGGAGGGAATGCAGGTTGGAGGCCTGCTAAGAGGTTGCAGCTAGGGCACAGTAAGTGGCAGGAAAGAACATTTGGATTGTTCACCCAAATACCTTTCCGAACGGCCTTTTGGAAACCTGCTACTAAAGTGCATTTTTTCAAATGACTTCTCTATGTACAGGAACATACTGACTAAAGTGACTGACAGGTTAATCATAAACACAATACAACAGTAACTTTGGGTAGAACAGGGATAAATGGTGAATCATTTTGTCTTCTAAAAAATTTATGCACTTAATGGCCCAGATTTTCTGCTCAGTGTTCACTAGTCCCTGTATAACTTGAGTACATTAAAGCAGAAACTACACCAGGAGTCACCCTGCCAACAAGGAGCTCTCCTTTGCCACTTCCAGAATTCACTGGCAAATCTCTTGAGAGGCAAACCTACTTACCTATGGGGAGCACATTGTACTACAATGTCAATGATGGAAAGATATTATCCAACATACTTTCACTGATTTATTCTGCAGCTACACTTGATACAAAATACATCTATTTTGTCTTGATGCTCTGCATTCCAATAACCAATGGAGTGATTGTTTAAAGTTTAAAGGGCCAAAGAGTCCACGTAATTGATTTCCGCAACCCTTCCGATAGATGCTCTGAGGAGATGAGGGAACGCACTAACAACTGTAAATGGAAAAGTGGCTGGGGCATGTTGAGTTACAACAGAAAATCTGAGGCAACTTGCGTCTACATCAGTAATTTAGGTTGTACTGAAGTGCGATGTGTCTTCACCAGCCAAGTATGTAGAAACACAAGCTACTCTGTTGCAGTTCACTTTAACAGGTTTTGTCAGATTTGTTTTTCTTTGAAAATGTTTATTCTCATTAAGGTTAAAGCATGTTCGTGCTGGAGGGTGAAACATTTACCAATGTGCACATCCATTGTCAGCACCATGCACTCTCGGTCAGCATTGTGCAGTTTAATGCAAAGTAAAGCCCCCTGCATTCTATCCTGACAACATCCCTCAGAAAAGCACCTCCAGGCACACAAAAGCAATGTTTGTCCATTTCCCACATCAGCCTTCTGGGCCTCTCTGACTGAGATTAGCCATTCATTTCAATTCGTGACGAATTAGGGATCTATTTCCACAGGGACCCGCAACGAGATTGCCCAAACTCATTTCACGGAGGACTTTTGGAGTCAGCAGACAGAGGCAACGTTTATTCCAACAGCTGGACGTGAACCAGATCAAAGGCCAGTGTGTAAGCCACTGAGATTTAATGCAGAGAGCTGTGCAGTGCTTCATTTTGATAGGGAAAATGAGGAGAGACCATGGTTTCACATCTATTACCTTTTGACGGTCACAGGATAAGTTGTGAAGAAAGCACTTGGTATCCATGGTTTTATTGACAGAGATAAATGGGAGAATTTTAATATAATTGGCCCTCACATTGTGGACAGAGGTTGGGGCACATGCCAACAACAAGTTGAGAATCCATCCATTATCGAAGCTGGGCTTGATGTGGGAGCACCAGCACTGGTTTCCATGTTTCCTGAATAACAGAGGGTGGGGCACCCTCACATGTTATAAGAAGGACTTCAATTTAAAGGAACCCAGGGAGGGGGTCTGAATATTTGGATTGTACATTAATTCCTGAGGTCGCAGCAACCATGGAATAGAAGGGAGAGATTGGAAGGTTGTCCCTCAGGTTTCAGACTCTTCCCTGGAAGTCCTGTGGGATCTGAGGTACTGTAATGAAGTTTTGATTCCCATCATGGGATGAAATAGGCCAATCTCTCGAATGGATGGAAGTAGCAGAATATGTGAGCAGCATATTCTGGATTCAGTGCCACAAGAGATTCAATGAACTCATGCGAGCAGGAAAGATGAGTGGCATCCCATTGCCAGGTGCCAAATCCAACCTTCTGAATTACCAGGCATGCCCCTGCACACCACTCCCCAAACCAACACTGCTTGCAGCTCCACTCATTCTTTATTCTCTCAAGGCATCTTCACCCATCTACATCTGAACAGCAAACACTCGGTCACCCGCATCGTATTGCTATCGTAAATCCATGCCTCATAGTTACACTCTACAAGTGGTATCTATCCCATCATTCCACATAACCCATACGTCACACTCGGAACTTTCAGCTTGGTTGTAGGAACACTTAGCTCTGCATGTAGCACACTGCTTCTGTTGTTTAGCATGCATACAGTCTTATACTGTAGCTTTACTAGGTTGGCACCTCATTGTTACGCATGTCTGGTGCTGATGCTGGCATGTTATCCTATTACTCCTCATTGAACCAGGGTTGATCCCTGCCCTGGCTTGAAGGTAATGGTAGAGTGAGGAGATTGTCGTTGAATGCTGTTCTGCTGCTGCTGTTGATGGCCTTCAACACTTCATGGGTTCCCAGTTTCAAGCTGCTAGATCAGTTCTGATTCTATCCCATTTAGCACAATGGTACTGCCACACAACAACTTTCCTGAGTGTGAAGAGGAGACTTTGTCTCCACAAGGACTGTGTGGTGTCATGCTGACCAGTACTTTTATGGGCAGAAGTATCTGCCACAGGTAGATTGCCATAGGTAGATTGGGGAGGACAAGGTCAAGAAGATATTTCAATCATGATGGTTTCTCACCAACTGCTCCAGACCCAGAGTAATAGCTATGTCCTTCAGGACTCAGACAGCCCGGTCAACAACAGTGTGGCCATGTCACTCTTGGTGATTGACATTAAAGTCCCTCATCCATAGTACATTCTATGCCCTTGCTGCCCTCAGTACCCCTTCCAAGTGATATTCAACATGGGAGTGTACTGATGTATCAGATAAGGGAGGGAAGTAGATGACAATCAGTAGGAGATTTCTTGCCAATGTTTAGCCTAATGGCATGCAACTGCCTAATGGCATGCAGTCCCAAGGCCACCCATGACACTCTTTGATTTCCTTGTTAGTCAAGAATCTATTTAGAACAAACAAAGAACAAAGAAAATTACAGCATAGGAACAGACCCTTCAGCCCTCCAAGCCTGCACCAACCATGCTGCCCGACTGAATCAAAACCCCCTACCCTTCTGGGGATCATATCTCTCTATTCACATCCTATTCATGTATTTGTCAAGATGCCCCTTAAAACTCACTATCGTATCTGCTTCCACTACCTCCCCCAGCAGCAAGTTCCAGGCACCCACCACCCTCTGTAAAAAATTTGCCTCGTACATCTCCTTTAAACCTTGCCCCTCCCACTTTAAACCTATGCCCCCCCCCCCCCCCCCCCCCCCCCCCCCGAGTAATTGACTCTTCCACCCTGGGAAAAAGCTTCTGAGTGTCCACTCTGTCCATGCCCCTCATAATCTTGTAGACTTCTATCAGGTCGCCCCTCAAGCTCCGTCGCTCCAGTGAGAACGAACCAATTTTCTCCAACCTCTCCTCATAGCTAATGCCCTCCATACCAGGCAACATCCTGGTAAATCTTTTCTGTACCCTCTCCAAAGCCTCCACATCCTTCTGGTAGTGTGGCAACCAGAATTGAACACTATATTTCAAGTGTGGCCAAACTAAGATTCTATAAAGCTGCAACATGACTTGCCAATTTTTAAACTCAATGCCCGAGCCGATGAAGGCAAGCATGCGTATGCCTTCTTGACTATCTTCTCCACCTGCATTGCCACTTTCAGTGACCTGTGTACCTGTACACCCAGATTCCTCCGACTATCAATACTCTGAAGGGTTCTGCCATTTAATGTATATTTCCCATCTGTATTTGAGCTTCCAAAATGCATTACCTCACATTTGTCCGGATTAAACTCCATCTGCCATCTCTTCATCCAAGTCTCCAACCGATCTATATCCTGCTGTATCCTCTGATGGTCCTCATCGCTATCCATAAATCCACCAAACATTGTGTCATCCGCAAACTTACTAATCAAACCAGTTACATTGTCCTCCACATCATTTATATATATTACAAACAGCAAAAGTCCCAGCACTGATCCCTGAGGAACACCACTTGTCACAGCCATCCATTCAGACATTCACCCTTCCACTGCTACCCTCTGACTTCTTTGACCGAGCCAGTTCTGTATCCATCTTGCCAGCTCATCTCTGATTCTATGCGACTTCACCTTTTGCACCAGTCTACCATGAGGGACCTTGTCAAAAGCCTTACTGAAGTCCACGTAGACAACATCCACTGCCCTAACCTCACCAATCATCTTTGTCACTTCCTCAAAGAATTCGATCAAGTTAGTGAAACATGGCCCCCCCCTTCACAAAACCTGTTGCCTCTCGTTAATACGTTCACTTATTTCCAAGTGGGAGTAAATCCTGTCTTAAAGAATACTCTCCAATAATTTCCCTACCACTGATCACTAGCCTGTAATTACCTGGATTATTCTTGCTACCCTTCTTAAACAAAGGAACAACATTGGCTATTCTCCAATCCTCTGGGACCTCCCCTGGAGCCAGTGAGGATACAACGATTTCTCTCAAGGCCCCAGCAATTTTCTCCCTTGCCTCTCTCATTATTCTGGGGTATATCCCATCAGGCCCCTGGGGATTTGTCTACCTTAATGTTTCTCAAGAACCCAATACTTCCTCCTTTTTGAACTCAACATGAATCAAACTATCTGCACACCCTTTCCCAGACTCATCATCCACCAAGTCTTTCTCTTTGGTGAATACTGATGCAAAGAACTCATTTAATACCTCGCCCATTTCCTCTGGCTCCACGCATAGATTCCCTCCTCTGTCCTTGAGTGGGCCAAACCTCTCCCTGGCTACCCTCTTGTTCTTTATATATGTATAAAAAGCCTTGGGATTTTCCTTAATCCTGCTGACCAATGACTTTTTGTGACCACTTTTTACTCTCCTTACTCCTTACTTAGGTTCCTTTCTACTTTCCTTGTATTCCACATTTACTTTGCGTGTTCCCAGCCTCCTAGCTTTGACAAATGCTTCCTTTTTCTGTTTGACTAGGCTCGCAATATCTCTTGTTATTTACCTCTGCCTTAAAGTATTTAGTGACCCTGCTTCTCCCATTCTCTGGAGAAGAGAGTTTCACAGACTCTCAATACGCCAAGAGGAAATAAATCCTCTTCTCCATCTTAAACGGGCAGGTCCTTATTTTTAAACAATGACCCCTAGATTTGGTCTCTTCAATGAGAGGAACTGTCTTTCAACATCCACTGTGTCAAACCCCTCAGGTTCTTACATGTTTCATTAAGATCACTTCTCATTCTTCTCAACTCCAATGGATACAGAGCCAACCCATTCAACCTTTTCTCATCCCAGGATTCAGTTGAGTGAACCTTCTCTGAACTGCTTCCAATGCAATTATGTCATTTCTTAAAATAAGGAGACCAAAACTACACAGTACTCAAAATGTGGTCTCACCAACATCCTGTCCAACTGCAGCAAAACATCCCTACTGAACGGTAACATTCCATTTGCCTTCCTAATCACTTGCTGTACTTGGATAATAACGTTTTACCATTCATGTACCAGTTCTGCAATCCAAATCCATTTAGATTTCCGTTTTATCTATTTGCCCATGCAATGTGGGTGTCACTGGCTAGACGAACACTTTCTGCCCATTCCTAATTGCCCTTGAGACTATGATGGTGAGCCACCTTCTTGAACTACTGCAGTCCATGTGGCGTAGGTACACACATTGTGGAAGGGAGTTCCAGGATTTTGACCCAGCGGCAGTGAAAGAACTGTGACATAGTTCCAAGTATGTGGCTTGGAGGGTAAATTGCAGGTGGTGGTGTTCCCATGACCTTGGTGATAGATATTGCAGGTTTGGAAGGTGTTGTACAAGGATCTTTGGTGCGTTATTGCAGTGCATCTTGTAGATGGTTTACACTGCTGCAATCTGCGTCGTTGGAAGGAGTCCATGTTTAAGGTGATGGATAGGGTGCCAATCAAGCGGGCTGCTTTGACCTTGGAAATAATATGTCATTTTTCTATTTTCTTACATTATATTCCATCTGCCTAGGTTAGTGCCTTGGCTGCAACATATGACCTGGTGATTATGACTATGTCAGGCTGTTGCTTGACTACTCTGTAAGACTGCTCTCTCAATTTTAACACAAGCTCCTGGATGTTAATGAAGAGAGGTTTGCAGGAATAACAGGCAGTGCCTTTGCTGTGTCTGGTGCCTAGGTTGATGCCAGGTGGTCCATCCAGTTTTCTTCTTATTCAACCTTTCTGCAACAGCTTGGTACAACTGAATGACTTGCTCAGCCAGTTCAGAGAACAGTTAAGAGATAACCACATTGCTGTTGGTCTGAAATTGTAAGGAAGCCAGACCTGGTAATAAATGAGGTAATATGGCTGGATGGTCTTTTGACTTATCCAATTGGGAACTTGCAACAAAGAGTTCTTGGCAGATCATTCTTTTTAAATCTGGATGGAAATTTCATGCAGGATTAAATTGCCAGTTAGTTTACGAGTGAAAACTAATGAATCTTTGTCTTTTCCATACATTTTTGAAGGAAATAGTAACCATGAGAAGAAATATATTTTACAGGCTTGTATCTGGATGTAGTTTAATATGATGGAAGTCAACCAATGAACTTCACTTCAATTGAAAAGAATTATACTTTGATCAATATGAAACTCATTTTGATAGACGTCTTCACTGTAGTAAAGCCTTTTTGATTGATCATGACATGACGCTTTTGCAGATTTGATGCAACCTCAATCTTCACGAGCTTTCTCACTCAAGTTAATTGTAGATTGCTGGTCAAAGGCCATGGATAAGAACATGTGACGAGAAATAGGGAGCTGGGAGCAGATGCCGCTACTTACTCTTTACACTGTCAACACACCAGCTTCAGGAGAACTGGGAGGATAACTCAGCTCAGAACTCCTCTTATAAACATAAACATTTTGATATGTGGAAGGGTGTGTGTCAATTTGAAGTGGCCCAACTGGCGGCAGGGAAAGAGCTATTCCAATCAATCTTTTATTACCAGCCCCAGTTAATGTTTTGCACTCATATTCAAATAAGGGTGGGCAGAGGGAATGAAGAACTTTTGTCATATTTGTTAATGCTGGCATGTTTGAGTCAGTTGTGACCTTTTACTAATCCCGCATACATTTGCCCTGATTTTAACCTGAGCCCTGAATTCATTACGCTGAGCCTGTGACAGATGGAAAATCATTTAGACCTCGTGGCTATTAAATCATGCTTCGTCGAATGAGACTCAGCAAGTCTAATTTTATATTGGTTATTCAATGGCAATGCTGGTATAGTTGTAATGTCACTAAACTAGTACTCCAGAGACCCAGGCTAACATTCTGGAGACATGGGTTCAATTCCCAATACAGCAGCTGGTGGAATTTAAGTTCAATTCATAACATACAAACAAATGTAAGAAGAGCAGCAGTAGGCTATTTGGCCTCTCGAGCCCACTCTACTTCCAATAAAATCCATGGCTGATTGTTAGTGTTTCGAATTCCACATTGTTGGATGTCGGTCATCTCAGCACCAGGACATCAATGTAGGAATTCCTCAGGGTGATACCTTAGGCCTAATCATCTTCAATTGCTTCATCAATGATTTTCCTTCCATCATAAGGTCAGAAGTGGGCACGTTCACTGATGATTGCACAATGTTCAGCATCAGTTGCGACACCATGTTGCAGTCCATGTCCAAACGCTATAAGTCCTGGACAATATCAAGGCTTGGGCTAATGAGTAGCAAGTAACATTCATGTTACACAAGTGTCTGGCAATAACCATCTCCAACAAGATAGAATCTAGCCATCGCACCTTGATTTAATGGCATTGCCATCACTGAATCATCCACTACCAACATCTTGGGAGTTAACATTTACCAGAAACTTAACTGAACTAGCCATACAAATATTATGACTACAAGAGCAAGTCAGAGGCTAGGAATCCTGCAGCAAGTAACTCACCTCCTAACTCCCCAAAGACTGTCCACCATTGACAAGGCAAGTCAGGAATGTATTGGAATACTCTACATTTACCTGGATGAGTGTAGCTCCAACAACACTCTAGAGACTTGATACCATCCAGTTGTGAAGAAAAAAAGACTGGTGAAGACAAATGTCTTACCGTTAGAATCAAGTAAATTCATAATGGGCAACAAAGAGATATTAAACCAGCTGAACAAATATTTTGAATCTGTCTTCACTAAGGAGGACACAAATAACCTTCCAGAAATACTAGGGGACCAAGGGTCTATCATGAAGGAGGAATTGAAAGAAATTCCTTTTATTCAGGGAATTGCATTGGGGAATTGCTGGGATTAAAACCCGATAAGTCCCCACGGACTAATGCTCTGCATCCCAGAGCACTCAAGGAAATAGTGGGTGCATTGGTGATCATTTTCCAGCATTCTATAGACCCTGGAAGAATTCCAGTAGATTGGAGGGTAGCTAATGTAACCCCATTTTTTATAAAATGAGGGAGAGAGAAAACAGGGAATTATAGACTGGTCAGTCTGATATCGATGGTGGGGAAAATGCTGGAGTCAATAAGTAAGGATGTAATAACTAAACATTTGGAAAGCGGTGACAGGATCAGTCCATCAGCATGGATTCACTAAAAGGAAATCGTGCTTGACAAATCCTCTGGAATTTTTTGAGGATGTGACCAGTAGAGTGGACAAGAGTGAACCAGTGGATGTTGTGTATCTGGACATTTAAAGGGCTTTTGACAAGGTCCCACACAAGAGATGACTGAGCAAAATTAAAGCTCATGGTATTGACATGGATAGAGAACTGGTTGGCAGACAGGAAGCAGAGAGTGGGAATAAACTGGTCCTTTTCAGAGTGGTAGGCAGTGACTAGTGGAGTACCGCAGGGTTCAGTGCTGGGATCCCAACTATTCACAATATACATTAATGATTTGGATGAAGAAATTGAATGCAATATCTCCAAATTTGCAGATGACACTAAGCTGAGTGGCAATATGTGCTGTGAAGAGGATGCTAAGAGGCCGCAGGGTGACCTGAACAGGTTGGCTGAGTGGCCAAATATTGGCAAGTACAATATAATGTAGATAAATGTGAGGTTATCCACTTTGATGGCAAAAACAGGAAGGAAGATTATTATTTGAAAGGTGGCGGTTTAGAAAAAGGAGAAGTGCAACGTGACCTGGGTGTCATGGTGGAACAGTCGCGGAAGGTTGGCGTGCAGGTACAGCAAGCGGTGAGGAAAGCTAATGGCATGCTGGCCTTCATAGCAAGAGGATTTGAGTATAGGAGTAAGGATGTCTTGCTGCAGTTATACAGGGCCTTGGTGAGGCAACACCTTGAGTATTGTGTGCAGTTTCAGGTCTCCTAATCTGAGGAAGGACATTCTTGCTATTGAGGGAGTCCAGCAAAGGTTCACCCGACTGATTCCTGGAATGGCAGGACTGACATATGAAAAGAGACTGGATCGACTGGGCTTGTATATGAGGATACAAATTTCGCTCAAGAGAACCTGGGATTTTCAGGCAACAAGTACTGTTTCATCTCCTAAATGTGCTTGCACATCCAGACTGTCCATTTCTGCAGTGAAAAAGTCCGTTTTAAAAGTTTATTTATTATTGTCACATGTAGGCTTATATTAACACTGCAATGAAGCTACTGTGAAAATCCCCTAGACGC
This sequence comes from Mustelus asterias, assembly GCF_964213995.1. Taxonomy (NCBI): domain Eukaryota; kingdom Metazoa; phylum Chordata; class Chondrichthyes; order Carcharhiniformes; family Triakidae; genus Mustelus; species Mustelus asterias. The sequence continues at coordinate 160,465,908 of NC_135801.1, read as the reverse complement.
CACACTCCGGCGCCTGTTCTGGTACACTGAAGCAGAATTTAGCATGGCAAATTCACATCTTTTGCACTGTAGAAGGAAACCGGAGCACCTGGAGGAAACCCACGCAGACACGGGGAAAATGTGCAAACTCCACACAAACAGTGACCCAAGCAGGAATTGAACTCAGCTCCCTTGACTGTGAGGCAGCAGCGCTAACCATTGTGCCACCTTGTCACCCAAACCCAAAACTTCAAGGTCCATTAAATCCTTCAGCATGGTGGATATCTTGGCAACGAAAGGAAAGATGCAGGAGTTGGAAGATTTAACTTTTCTCCATTGACCTCGTTGAAGTGTACAAAATTCTTGAAAAGTGCTCGACAGATTAGTCACAGGAAGGATATTTTCCCTGGTTGGGAGGTCTAGAACGAGCAAATACAGTCTCAGAATAAGGGGTAAATCATTGGGAACTGAGATTAGCAAGTCTTTCTTCAGTCAGAGCATATTTAATCTTTGGAATTCTGTACCCCAGAGGGCAATGGTGGCTCAGTCATTGAGTATGCCCAAGGTGGAGGTTCGCAGATTTCTAGATACCAATGACATCAAGGAATGTAGGGATAGTGTGGTTGGATGGCCATATCTAGTTGAATAGCAGAGCATGTTTGAGGGGCCGAATGGCCTGTTCCTGTTTATATGATCCCTAAGTTTATATTTGTACTCCAAGGATTATTTTATTACCTTATACAGATTTATATGTCTTGAAAAATATGCATAGAGATGTGACATCAGAACTACATAGCAGAATAAAACAGGTAATTGCTTAGTATCAAAATGCTAAAGTTTTCACTTCATTCTTCTGGAGAAAGTGCACAGCTTCATATGTGTTTTATAGAAATGTCTGCAGTCAATTTGTCAAAATGCAAAACAGAAATCTAAACTTTGCTTTATTTTATGTAAAGTCATAGAATGCCGATAATGCAGAAGGAGGCCATTTGGCCCATCGAGACTGCACCGACTCTCTGGCAGAGCATCTTACCCATTTTACCTATCCTCGCCACCCTCACATATTTACTCCACTAATTTCCCTAATCTTTAAATCTTGGGACACTAAGGGGCAATTTAGCATGGCCAATTCATCTAATTTGCACATCTTTGGACTGTGGGAGGAAACTGGAGCACCCGAAGGAAACCCACACATATACGGGGAGAATGTGTGAACTCCACGCAGACAATCACCCAAGGCCGGAATTGAACCCAGGTCCCTGGTGCTTTGAGGCCGCAGTGCGAATCACTGTGCCACCGTGCCACCCCAATGAGCTTACTATTAGCTTCTGCATATCCTTAACCCAATTCTTGATATAATCTAGACAAGAGTTAGAAAGAAATTCTTCAGCGTTGGAGTGATATATTGAGCTGATCAATACAATTTCACATGTATGAATGAATATGCAATGTAGTTCAGTAAAGGCTGACAAATTGAATTATTGACAGTCACAGAACAAACAAAACTGAAATTCAATGATATCCAGCCAGCAGGCATTAGTGAAGCACTGCAAGCTTTTCTATTAACACAATGAAGAGGTTAAGTTCCCTCAAGAATGTCTGGCTGAGCATTTGTTCCAAGAAAAGAAAATTACTTTGAGGGGATTTAAAGCTGCTGTTTGTTCTCAGGCCAAATGTTATGAGCAATCAGAAAACTGTTAAGGCAGGCGTTTTTATTTTGTCATAAAAGAACAGCTAAATATATCGGTGGCACTCCTCAATGTTTTGCTAGGAAGCGATACCTGACATTGCCACTAGTTAGGCATTTCCTTTGATCCTTTCTATTTAACTGAAGTTTGTGATCTTGGTAAAATATTCTTTTCCAGGAGAAAAGAGGAAGACATTCATCTTTTTGGTGGGAACATTGGAACAGATGTACGTCATCCGGCTTCTTGAACAAGACAAAAAGTTTCCTCATTTGATGCAATGGAATCTGTCAGATTTGTCCATCAACTTATTCTCCAGCCCCCAAGAGTTGCTGTCTTTGCCTGACTTTTTAAAAAATTCATTCGTGGGACATGGGCGTCTCTGGCTGTCCAGCATTTATTGCCCATCCCTAGTTGCTCTTGAGAGGGTGGTGGTGAGCTGCCTTCTTGAAATGCTGCAGTCCACATGCAATGAGTTGACCCACACTGTCTTTAGGGAGGGAATTCCACTTACTGACTGTAAGTATCCCATGCCAATTGACTCTATAAAACAATGGTTGTCAAACTGGAGTCCTCAGAGGACCTCCCAGGGGTCTATATTGCAAGGCCAGCCTTATGGGTGGGTAACCATCCAAAGCACTGTGGTCAAGTATAAGTGGCTGAAAAGCAGCCAAAACACGTGCTGCCGCCATCACCCCATTCCTATCACCTTCTAACCTTTCCTCTCCCACATTTACCCACCCTGGGTCTGCTGCTTTCTCCCTATTCATCTTGTGCTGCCTTCATGCTCTGCTTCCCAACAATGTTTCTGCTGTATCCATTCTCTGGCGCCCTCAGTGGGATCCGCTCGACAGAATCTCATCTTTAAAGGGTTGGGTTATAGGTAGGTCTAGAAGGTAGGGACATGTTCGGCACAACTTGTGGGCCGAAGGGCCTGTTTGTGCTGTAGTTTTTCTATGTTTCTATGTTTAAATGCCTGTTGTGAGCCTCATTGATGTGACGTCACATCGCCGAGGTTTGAATATTTAATGAGGGGGGGATTAAGTGGCGGGGAGACCAATATTACAATTCATTGAAATGTATTTGAATGATGTTCCTGCCCTTTGTGGGTGGGAACCTCTTTATGTCACTGGCAAAGGATGGGGAAAACTGGGAAACAAGATCGTGCCAGTTATTTGGTGTCTGTGCCACCATTTATGCTAGCGACAAACGTGGGCACAAAATAATTGCCTTTGAGTTGAAAAGCCTTTATCGCACATTTCAGAATGCATGGGAAATATGCCAATGAGAAAGAAAAGTTCCAAGGAGTTAACCCACCATCTGTAGTTAACTTAAAAAGTTAAAAGTAAAACCAAACGCAAAGGAAAACACATATAATTGTGCAAAGATAGGTGGCAGATCAGAAGATTGGACAGAAAACAAAAAACAACAAGGAATGACTAAAAGAGTGATAAGGTGGGAAAAATTAGAGTAGAAGAGGAAGCTAGCTAGAAATATAAAGACGGATAGTAAGGGTTCTATAGCCCTTTAAAAAAGAAACTAGAGATAACTAAGTGAGCATTGGTTCTGTAAAAATTGAGTGTGGGGAAGGAATAATTGAAAATAAGGAGATGGCAGTAATTTAGCAGGAATTTTACATTGCTCATCACTACAGAGAACACAAATAATATCCCAGAAATATCTGTAAATCAGGATTTGAAAGGGAGGGAGGAACTCAAAAAATTTGCAATCGACGCGCAAGTCCTTGAATCCTGATGGACTCCAGCTGCGGAATTAAAAGCAGAGGCTGGGAAGATAGTTGATGTGTTGGTTTTAAAATTCACTGGATTTGCGAAAGGTTCCATCAGATTAGAAAATAGTGAATGTAACTCCTTCATTCAAAAAGGGAGGGAGACAGACAGTGTGGTGAACCATAGATGGTTACCACTATGGGTACTTGTACATATGTTATGGTTGTCACTGTTGGGGTTAGGTTTGGGGTGTTCTACCTGTTGATATTGTTCTGTGGCACACTCCAGTTGGCTCCGCCTACCTGGAGGAGTATAAAGGTCACTGCACTGCCTGGTGACCCTTTAGTCTGGGATTGTATTGTTATATAGTGTGCTCCATTCTTGTTACTAATAAAAGCTTTTATTTCCCGGGTACGATCTAGCCTCCCGAGTGATTTAATCACGCATCAGACAGGAAGCAGGAAACTACAGGCCAATTAGCTTAACATCGGTCATAGGGAAAACATTAGGAGCTAGTAATAAAGACATTGTAGTGGGACACTTAGAAAAACTCAAGGTAGCCAGGCAGAGTCAACATGGTTTTGTAAAAGGGAAATCATGTTTAATCAATTCATTGGAGTTCTTTGAAGATTTAACATACCCTGTGTGTAAAGAAGAACTGGGGGTGGGGGGGGGGGGGGGGGGGGGTGGGGGGTGGGGGGTGGGGTGGAATGTACTGTACTTAAATTTCCAGAAGACATTTAATAGGTTGAATTATCAAATGACTGAAGTCTCCAGGCCCACTAGCCTCTCCGCCTACCGCCAGGAGTGTTTCACTCCAGTGGGGTTTCCGCACTTGTGGGAGCTGGTGGCCTGACCCTGTTGGAGTAAAACGGGGCTATCAAGGCCCCCCAGGAGTTCAGGGGTAAGAGGGGGTTGCGCCCTGAGCATTGTTAGCTTGGCAGTGCCATCCTGGACCCCTGGCACTACCCAAGGGGCAAAATGGCAATGCCCAGGGTGTACATTGGCACTGCCCACTGGGCATCTGGCAAGGGGGTGGGGCCTAATGGGGCAGGGCCTATTGTGGGTGGGGCCTTTGGGGGGAGATCGGTAGGGGTGGGGGTCCCGCTGCCACTCTGCACTCAGACTGGGTGACAGAATGAGGGAGGTGGGGGGTTATCCCACCGGGGGTGGCGGGGGAGAGGGGTGGGGGGGGAGGGAATCAAGGGATGGGGAGAAGGGGACAAGATCGAGGCAGGCGGGGGTGAGTGGAGGGGCGATGCTGGCCTGGACACGTCGGGGGGGCAGTGATCGGATCATGGGGGGGGGTCTGTGTGCCAGCGTTGCGGGGTCGCGGGGCTAGCCAGCGATCGAGAGGGCGGCAGTGTGGGAATACTGCACATACGCTGATCTCGGCGCTGACAGATTGGCGCATGTGCAGTGGCCCACTCAGTGCTATGCTGCCGGCCTCTCCAGCAGGTATAGGCCCTGACTATTGATTTTTTGTGTGATTCACGCCAGTGCACCCTACAGTGCACAGAGTGTGGGAGATTCATTCTGAAACTCCCACTGAAAAAAACAGTGATTTACTCTGATTTTAACACGAATTTGACATTAGAATTTTTTTGGGAGAATCACCCCCCACTTTCTTTGAGTTCCGGCCGGCTCCTTCAAAATATAACACAAATGCTCACAACATGGAAAAATATACCAGAAGTGGATTGCGGCTATTCTTCTATAAACATACAAATTGTGTAAGTTAATTTTCTTTTTCTTCCGAGCAAATGTTTTAGCCTCAAGCAGGAAAATTTGCCTCTCAGTTGTATTTCCAGGTTTTGTTTTAATGTCATGTATGAAGGAGCTCTTTTGGTACAGAGTTAGCGTCCCTGCCTCTGAGGCAGAAGTTCTGGGTTTCGAGGCCCACTCCAGGACTTGAACGCCAAGGGGTTATGTTTGTAATGTGGTCAAACGGCTTGAGTTTCAATCTCCGAATCCCTCTGTCATACACGAAGAGTGAGAGTGAAGATGTCATGGGGGTTTCCCCAGGGCCGTAAAAGTATTGCCCCTGGGGGAGAGGGACATGGCCTGGCAATGCCTCCTGACACTGCCCCGGCATAGTTTGGCACTGTCAGGTTGACACCATGCACACACCAACCAGGCAATGCCAACCTGTGCTAAGCGGCAGGCACTAGTGAGAGCCTCATGGGGGAGGTATTCACTCAGATTTGGTTATGGCCGGGAGCGGACAGAGGAGCAGAGGATGCCGGCATTGGCCATGGGGAGGCTTGGTGTGTGCCAGCTCTAACTGTTAGGGGGGTGGTGGGCATTGATCCTGGGGAAGGGGCCTATTTGGGATGAAGGGCTGATAATTGGGGGGGGGCAGTGGCCGATGGGGAGAAGAAGCCAATGATCAGTGGCGGGGGTGCGCGGTGGTGAGAATTGCCGACACCGATCTGAGGTGGGGAAGGGAGTCCCTGAGACCTCCATGGTGGGCTGAGGGGATAGTTTATTCCTGTTATAGTCAGGATGCACTATTATGATGGCCTGACCTCAGTGCAGCCAGGCTTTGCCAGTGCATTGAGACCCTACTCCACTGCATGACAGCGTGAAACACGCTCCCTTGATTTGTTTTGGGCAGATTATGGTAAGGTCTGAAGAGAAACAGGTCAGTTTTCTCACCAAAACCAACACTCTGCCATATTTTGGTGAGATTTCATCCACAAAGTCCCTGTGTTGGATGGATTGTAAAGTATTCACATAAAGAGTGATTCCGTCTGACTTAAATTGTTTTTGATATCTTATTTCCAATGCAATCAAACACTTAATTAGCATTTAACAAGGCTCATCCATCGACACAACTTGCCGTGCCTGTAGCACTGTTACTTCACTTATATAGACCACTGAACTTAGTGTTCAATTTTCTTGGCCACTGTTGCTAACAGAGAATCTAACTAATTGATCAGAAACAGTCAATTATAACCTGAGAGTGATATAGTTCAATCGTGATCATAGCTATCATGTTGTGATTTCTATAATGAAGTTGGGACAGAGTGAAGTTATAATTTCCTTTAAGTAACTCATTTCAATTACTGAATTTAATGGCCCTGTCCAAAACCCAGGACTCCGGTGGCAATCCTGCTATGTCCATGCCCAGGAATCCTGAGGGGATTAAATGACTAAATCAGGCAGTTAACAGCCTACCACTTGTTCTTGTGCCATTAAAAGTGAATTTCCCGTATCTAAGAGTTGCTGATCGATCAGAGGCCAGGCAGCTCCTTGGTCCCTGATGCCAGTTGCGGTGATGACTGCTGGGATTGCAACAGGTCCTGGAGCAGTAGCCATGATGGAGGCCCCAGAAGGCAGGGATAGTCAGGCAGGTCCCAGCAAAAAAAGATCGTTATGGTTGTTAGAGGTCAAACATCTCAGTTCCAGGACATCGTTGCAAGGTTTCCTCAGGATAATGTCTGAGGTGCAACCAGTTTCAGCTGCTTCTTCAATGACCTTCCCTCCATCCACCATAAGGTCAGGAGTGGGGATGTTCGTTGATGATTGCATAATATTCAGCACCATTTGTGACTTCACTTTTCAACCCATGTCCGTATGCAGTCAGACCTGGATAGTATCCAGGCTTGGGCGGATAACTGGCAAATAGCATTCGTGCCACACAAGTGCTAGGCAATGACCATCTCCAATCAGAGAGAATCTAGCCATCACTCCCTTGACGTTGTCTGTTAGCTAACACTTGTTCTAGGGAAAATGTTAGAAGCTATTATTAAAGGGTATAGCAAGGCACTTGGCTAAGTTCAAGGCAACCAGGCAGAGCCAACATGGTTTTATGAAAGAGAAATCATGTTTAACCAATTTATTGGAGTCATTTGTGAAAGTAACATATGCTGCGGATAAAGGGGAACCAGTGGATTTAATGTACATAGATTTCCAGAAGGCACTTGAAAATAAAAGCTCAGGGTATTGTGGGGTAACATGTTGGCATGGATAGAAGATGGACTGGCTAACAGGAAGCAGAGAGTAGGCATAAATCGGTCTTTTTCAAGTTGGCAAAATGCAATGGGTGATGTGCCATAGAGATCACTGCTGGGACCTCAGCTGGTTATAAATTTATATTAATGACTTGGATGAAGGGTTGGCTGCAAAATTTGATGATGGCACAATGATATGTAGGAAAGTAAGCTGTGAAGAGGACAGTAGGAGGCTATAAAAGGACATATATAGACAACTTTCTGGCAAATGGAGTATAATGTAGGAAAATGTAAAATTATCCATTTTGACAGGAAAAATAAAAAGAGGCATATTATCTAAATGGTTAGAGATTGTAGGTGCAGAGGAATCTGGGTATCCCAGTGCATGGCTCACAGAAGGGTAGCATGCAATTACAGCAAGTAATTAGGAAAGCTAATAGAATGATATTGTTTATTGCAAGGGGAATTGAATACAAAAGTAAAGAGATTATGCTTCAGTTGGACAAGGCACCAGTGAGACAACATTTGAAGTACCGTGTTGGTCAATTTATTTAAGGAAGAATATAAATGCATTGGAAGCAGTTCACAGATTAATACCTAGAATGGGTGGGTTGTCTTATGAGGAAAGGTTGGACAGGGGTTAGGCTTGTATCTGCTAGAGTTCAGAAGAATAAGAGGCAACTTGATTGAAACATGTAAGATCCTGAGGGTCCTTGACAAGGTGGATGTGGAGAGGATGTTTCCTCTTGTGGAAGAATCTAGAACTAGGGGTAACTATTTAAAAATGAGGGGGTTACCCAATTAAAATGGAGACGAGGCAAAATATTTTCTTCCAGAGGGCCTTGAGTCTTTGGAACTCTCTTCCTCAAAAGGCGGTGGAAGCAGAATTTTAAAAATATTTTTAAGGCAAAGGTGGATAGATTCTTGATAAGCAAGGGGGGGAGGGTGGCGGTGAGTGATTATTGGGGACAGGTGAGATGCAGATTTGAGGCGACTATCAGATCAGCCATGATCCTATTAATTGGCTGTGCAGACTCAAGGGCTGAATGGCCTAGTCCTGCTTCTTGTTTGTATGTTTATGTTCAATGGTATTACCATCACTGAATCATCCAATATCGACATTGACCAGAAACTGAACTGGGGGCCTGGAATGCGCTGCCAAGTGAAGTGGCTGAGGCAGATAAGTTAGTGACATTTAGGACTTCTCTGGATAGGCACATGAACAGGCGGGATATAGAAGGATACAGGTGGTTGGTTTGGATAAGACAACATGATCGGCGCAGGCTTGGTGGGCCGAAGGGCCTGCTCCTGTGCTGTACTGGTCTTAATTATTTGGTCTTTATTCTCACCATCAAGTTATACAGTGGAAGCTGCTGAATGAAGAAAGAAAACAACTCAAAGATACAAGGATAAATTCTCAATGTCAACTGTAGCACGGTGGTATATCTCGTGCCTTTGAGTCAGAAGATTATTATTTCAAGATAGTCCAGAGACTTGAGCATGCAGTCTCAGCTGGCACTCCAGTGCTATGCTGAGGTGCTGCATTACTTGTGGTGCTACCTTTCATATGAGACATCAAAGCAAGGAATCGGTGTTTGCTCTCAAGCCAAAGTGAAAGATCCCACAACCCTACTTGAAGAATTTCAGGGGTGGTCTCCTCAAAGCCTTGGCCCACTATTATTCCTCAGCTAACATCACTCAAACAGATTAGCTGGTCATTTAACTGATTGCTGTTTTTGGAAGCTTGCTATGTGCAAATTGGCTACTGTGCCTGCGCGGAACAACAGGGACTGCACATCAAAAGCCCTTCACTGCCTGTTAAGTGCTTTGGGATGTCCTGGGGATGTAAAAGGCGTTAAATGCATAACATCTTTCTTAATTTGTTAATATTGGGGTAAAAAAAGATTCGCATGACTACAGAGCTTTATTCTCTTGCCAATTTTCTTCAATAACACTACTGAATGGTGGAAACATATCCTTTAATAACAAGTGAAAAGGTTAAAATAAAGTTTTGATGTTGGACACATAGAAAGGAAGAGAATTGAAGTTCTAATATTTTTTTGTTTGCAGTCTAAGTGTTTTGGTTTCATATCTTGGCATTTTAGGACTTGAGCAACACTTTGTCAGTTGAGGATTTTAACCACCCAGTGACCTCTATCGGCTCTCTCTCCCAGATCCTAGCAGACCAACTGCATGGGTCCTTTGATATCAGGCAATTGGGTGATAATTTAGGAAAGCCTCTCATCTGACGTTTACAATGGCTTCCTCTGCATCCTTCACCATGGCAACGGAATGGGACTTGTATGTGACAGACAATGCTGGCAGACCAATATACCAGCTAGGGTCTTGGTCTAAATTAAGGGCTAGGGAACATTACCATCGGGTTAGCAGGCTGAAAATGCCAAACACCCCACTGCAGCTTGCCATCTCTAGCCTATATAATCTTGGCCAGGAAGGCAACTTGGCTGGGGACCAGAGGACCCAATTGCAGATATGTAAAGCCCAGTATGGCAGTGTTCCTCAATATCCTTGTGGAGTTCCAAGGAGAACTTTTGTTTTCTCAGCCCACATTTTTTTTATTCATTCGTGGAACATGGACATCGCTGGTTGGCCAGCATTTCATTTCCGTCCCTAATTGCCTGAGGGCAGTTGAGAGTCAACCACATTGCTGTGGCTCTGGAGTCACATGTAGGGCAGACCAGGTAAGGATGGCATATTTCCTTCCCTAATGGACATTAGTGAATCAGAGGGGCTTTTCCGACAATCGACAATGGTTTCATGTTCATCAGTAGATTCTTAATTCCAGATTTTTTTTATTGAATTCAAATTCATCTGCCGTGGCAGGATTCGAAAATGGGTCCCCAGAACATTAGATTAGTTTCTGGATTAATATTCTAACAATAATACCATGCGGCCATTGCCTCCCCTAAAAAGTACATCATGAAAAGTACATCAGCTTGTCACTTTTGGCTTTCAGCTACACTACTGAACAATATAGCCACTTGTCTCCCTCAATGGCAATCAGATCATAGGGCTTAACAATTCAACTGCACTGCATCCACTTATCAGGTGCTTACTAGCCTTAGCGGCCAATATGGAGGTCAGAAAGCACATGCACATTTATATCAGGACGTGCACTAACACCATGTTGGTAAAGGAAAATTATATTCCCCTTTACCCACACCTGAAGCGTTCACATATGTAAATAATCGCACTTCAAAATTGTTTTTCCTTGAGGCAAAACGGCAGAAGTCAATAAAAACAGACCTTGGGTTCACCGGTAACTTAAAAAGTAAACTTTTGATATTTAATTACCAGGATGTGGAGCCTCGAGAATTAACATTGGTCTTTTTAAGCTCACGTTTAACAATAACTCACCACTGCACACAACCCCTGCCCTGCTCAATCGTGGGAGCTTACGATTCTCCACCACCTCCAACCCACTCTGCCTTTCCACCAACCCCTACTCCCAACCCCTGATATCCACCTCCCCCACCCTCTCCCAGCTGAGTTGTGCTTTAGGGAGAATGTTGTCACCAAAACAGCTCTAGACCCAACAAGAATGTCCATCTGTCCTGCAGAGTTGGATATGATACTCACAGTGATGGAGCTGAGCAAAGAGATTTGTTTGGCAGGGATAAAGCTTTGGGTGCTGATTCTACACTGCCTGTACTCATCAAGCACAGGAAATTGGCACTCCTGCAGGAACAGCACAAATTTCTCTGTCTCTGCTGAAGTGTGGGGGTAAACAAGAATATGCACGACGCAAAGGTTGCGACTCTGTACAAGAACAAAGGTGACTGCAGCGACTGCAGCAACTACATAGGCATCTCTCTGCAGAACATCATGGGAAAATAATTTGCCGGTGCTGTTCGTGTCAAACAGCTGATCTTGGCTAAATGCATCTACTCCGAATCTCAGTTTGGCTTCAGAACTGGAAGATCTATAATTGACATGATCTTCTCAGAGTGGCAGCCAAATGCCATGAACAAAGGAGACCACTATTAATTACTTTCATCAATCTGAGCAATGCATTTAACCATGTGAACAGAGGGGGTTTATGTAAGCTACTGGAGAAAATTGGCTTCCCACTTAAGGTGCTCAATGTGATCTCTATGATAGCATGATAGATAAGGTCAGCTATGATAGGGCAAAATCAGAAACAACATTGATGGGCTGAATGGCCTACTTCTGCTCCTATGTTCCTATGTCCCTATGTTCCCAACACTTTGAGGACCACAGTAGGGTCAATGAGGGTTGTGTTCTCGCACTGACATTGTTTGACATATTCTTCACTTTGCTGCTATCATATTCCCTCAGGCCATCTGCAAAGGATGTCTACTTATGTACCAAGACTGACATAAAGCTGGTCAGCCTCGCTTGCCTGAGATCCAAGATGAAGGTATGCCAAGTTATCATCAGAGAGATACTCTATGCTGATGATGCCATACTGAGGAACAGCTGCAGTGGCAAATGAACAGACTCTCTGATGCCTGAAGGGAGTTTTGTTTTACCATCAGCATCAGGAAGGCAAATGTCACGGTTCAAGACATTTTCAATGCTGATAAATAGCGGTATGCCAATGTGATGGTGGAATGGAGATTGTCATCGACTTCAGGAAGTGTAAAGGAGAACATGTCCCTGTTTACATCAATGGGGACGAAGTAGAAAAGGTCGAGAGCGTCAAGTTTTTAGGTGTCCCGATCACCAATAACCTGCCCTGGTCCCCCCATGCTGGCATTATAGTTAAGAAAGCCCACCAACGCCTCTACTTTCTCAGAAGACTAAGGAAATTTGGCATGTCAGCTATGACTCTCACCAATTTTTACAGATGCACCATAGAAAGCATTCTTTCTGGTTGTATCACAGCTTGGTATGGCTCCTGCTCTGCCCAAGACCGCAAGAAACTACAAAAGGTCGTGAATGTAGCCCAATCCATCATGCAAACCAGCCTCCCATCCATTGACTCTGTCTCGACTTCTCAATGCCTTGGCAAAGCAGCCAGCATAATTAAGGATCCCACACAACCCGGACATTCTCTCTTCCACCTTCTTCCTTCAGGAAAAAGATACAAAAGTCTGAGGTCACGTACCAACCGACTCAAGAACTGTTTCTTCCCTGCTGCTGTCAGACCTTTGAATGGACTTACCTTGCATTAAGTTGATCTTTCTCTACACCCTAGCTATGAGTGTAACACTACATTCTGCACTCTCTCGTTTTCTTCTCTATAAACGGTATGTTTTGTCTGTATAGCTGCAAGAAACAATACTTTTCAATGTATGTTAATACATGTGACAATAATAAATCAAATCAAATCAAAGGTTGTTGATACTTCACATATCTCAGCTCCACAATCACTAGCAATCTGTCACTTGGTTTGGAAATCAACACACTCATTGCAGAAGCTGCAGCTGTTCTGTCCAAGCTGAGTAAGAGTGTATGGCCAACAGCATCCTGACTGAGGACTCCAAACTGTGAGTCTACCAAGCCTGTGTTCTTAGAGCACTCCTCTACAGTGGTGAGACCTGGACAACATATGCCAGGCACTTTCCACCATTGCTCTCTCAGACAAATCCTTGGCATCTCTTGACAGGACAAGGTTACCAACTCAGACATCTTGGAGCATGCTATTCCATAATGTGCACTTGTTGCAAAGATGCACTGGCTCAGCTACGTACATCAAATGGATGGTGGCCGTATATCAAAAGACCTTCCATATGGTGATAAAGGTAAAATACTGTGGTTGCTGGAATCTGAAACAAAAACAGAAAATGCTGGAAAAACTCAACAAGTCTGACAGCATCTGTGGGGAGAGAATAGAGCCAATGTTTCAACTCGAGGTACTGTCCACCTTCCATCAAAATCACATCACGGGATCAGGAAAACACCGTGGAAATTCAGGGTTAAATCCTTTTCACCAAACTGCTGTTGCTTTTCATTCCCAGAAGTTACTAAAATCTAAACGAAAATGATTTTTCAGTCTGTTTAATGAATAAGGAATTCACAGCAACAAAACGCTGTTGATATTTAGTCCATAATAATTGACCCGGAGAATTGATAATAATGTTTTGATGGTGCAGTCGATAGATATGGCTGCGAGTCAACCATAAGATTTTCTTTGCTTTGAGAATTAGAGCTGGACTGTTTGAAGCCACAAAGTAAACACATTGCTGCCAAGTCTTCGAGTTTGCTTATTTTGTTTGATTTCCAAAATTCTATTCAAGACCGTAATCCATTAACGTTTCCAGCGGAATATTTCACAAACTTGCATATTGGTTCCATGCATGGCCATCGTGTGAATCTTAAGTGTTTCCTGTTTACAGCCAAGTGCGAACTACACTTCTATCTTTGGAATCCACCTGAGCCCTGCTGTGAAGTAATTCTGCTCGTGTACCCCATAGGCAAAAAAATGTCAGCAGGAGCAGGAGTTCCTCTCTGCAGCGTGGCTGGACGTACTTCCATGCGTGGCGGGAGAGAACTTAGGGAGAAATGGATGGCAAAGAAGAAGGGAAGTGAAGGGGCAGAAACTGGAAGCGGCACTTTGCATTGAGCAACAAAGGGAAGTGCCAGCTGTAATTCAATCAGATTGCTGGGGGTTGGGACAGAGCGCTGATGTGAACTGGGGTGAGGGTGGGGCTGATGTGAACTGGGGTGAGGGTGGGAGGGGGGGGAGGTGCAGAACACCAGCACAACTGCAGTGGGAAGGGTGACAAAGGATGGGATTTTCCATCCATGCTCGCCCCAAGACCAGAAAATCACGCCACAGGTCAATGGACTTTTGCGTGGTCTGTCCCCGCCCGCTACAATTCCCGTGGCGGGTGGGACAGGAAAATTCCACCCAAAGTGTCACTTCTGCAGGTCTGGAGTCACATATAGGCTGGATCAAATAAGCAGGTTTTTCTTCCTCAAAGGTATTATCGCAGTAGATGACAATCTGGTCATTATATATGATCATAGATCATAGAATCCTACAGTGCAGAAGGAGACCATTTGGCTCATCGAGTCTGCACCGACCACAATCCCACCCAGGCCCTATCCCCATAACCCCATGCATTTGCCCTAACTAGTCTCCCTGACAGTATGGGGCAATTTTAGATGGCCAATCCATCTAACCCACTCATCTTTAGACTGTGGGAGGAAACCGGGGCACCCAGAGGAAACCCACACGGATGCAGGGAGAATGTGCAAATTCCACACAGACAGTGACCCAAGCCGGGAATCAAACCCGGGTCCCTGGCGCTGTGAGGCAGCAGTGCTAACCACTGTGTCACCATGTCGCCCTATAATTTCTATGGTCATCTTAAGTGATACTAACTTTTTATTCCACATATATTGAACAAATTGAACTTAAATTCACCCTGTTGGGAGTCTTTTATAGACCTCCTAAAAGTTCTAGAGAGGTTGAGGAAAGGATTGCGGAGTCAATCCTGCTTAGGAGTGAAAGTAATAGGGCAATTGTTATGGGGGATTTTAACTTGACTAATATTGACTGGAATTGTTATAGCTCTAGCTCGTTAGAGGGGTCAGTTTTTGTTCAAAGCGTGCAGGAAGGTTTTTTGACTCAGTATGTAGACAGGCCAACTAGAGGTGAGGCTATATTGGATCTGGTGCTGGGAAATGAGCCAGACCAGGTGCTAGACTTGGAAGTTGGTGTGCATTTTGGTGATAGTGACCACAATTCGGTTACGTTCACCTTAGTGATGGAAAGGGATAGGCATAAACCTCGGGCCAGTGGTTTTAGCTGGGGGAAGGGTAATTATGAGGCTATTAGGAGAGAATTAGGAAACATAGGTTGGACTAGGAGATTACAGGGACTGGGAACGTCCGACATGTGGAGTTTTTTCAAGGAGCAGCTACTGCGAGTCTGTGATAGGTATGTCCCTGTCAGGCAAGGAGGAATTGGTAGGGCTAGGGAACCGTGGTGCACCAAAAAAGTTTCTTTGTTGGTTAAAAAGAAAAAGGAGGCTTATGTTCGGATGAGACGTGAGCACTCGGGTAGTGCACTAGAAAGCTTTAGATTGGCTAAGAGGGAGTTGAAGAGCGAGCTTAGAAGGGCTAAAAGGGGACATGAGAAGACTTTGGCGGATAGGGTTAAAGAGAATCCTAAGGCGTTCTATAGGTATGACAAGAACAGAAGGTTGGTTAGGGCAAGTTTAGGGCCAGTTATAGATGGCAGAGGGAAGTTATGTGTGGAACCGGAGGAGATTGGTGAAGCATTGAACCAATATTTCTCTTCGGTGTTCACGCAAGGGGACATGAATATAGCTGAGGAGGACACTGGGTTGCAAGGGAGTAGAATAGACAGTATTACAGTTGATAAGGAGGATGTGCAGGATATTCTGGAGGGTCTGAAAATAGATAAATCCCCTGGTCCGGATGGGATTTATCCAAGGATTCTCTGGGAGGCAAGAGTAGTGATTGCAGAGCCTCTGGCTCTGATCTTCAGGTCGTCGTTGGCCTCTGGTATAGTACCAGAAGATTGGAGGTTAGCGAATGTTGTCCCATTGTTTAAGAAGGGGAACAGAGACTTCCCCGGGAATTATAGACCGGTGAGTCTCACTTCTGTTGTCGGCAAGATGTTGGAAAAAATTATAAGGGATAGGATTTATAGTTATTTGGAGAGTAATGAATTGATAGGTGATAGTCAGCATGGTTTTGTGGCAGGTAGGTCGTGCCTTACTAACCTTATTGAGTTTTTTGAGAAAGTGACCAAGGAGGTGGATGGGGGCAAGGCAGTGGACGTGGTATATATGGATTTTAGTAAGGCGTTTGATAAGGTTCACCATGGTAGGCTTCTGCAGAAAATGCAGATGTATGGGATTGGGGGTGATCTAGGAAATTGGATCAGGAATTGGCTAGCGGATAGGAAACAGAGGGTGGTGGTTGATAGTAAATATTCATCATGGAGTGCGGTTACAAGTGGTGTACCTCAGGGATCTGTTTTGGGGCCACTGCTGTTTGTAATATTTATTAATGATCTGGATGAGGGTATAGTTGGGTGGATTAGCAAATTTGCTGATGACACCAAAGTCGGTGGTGTGGTAGACAGTGAGGAAGGGTGTCGTAGTTTGCAGGAAGACTTAGACAGGTTGCAAAGTTGGGCCGAGAGGTGGCGGATGGAGTTTAATGCGGAGAAGTGTGAGGTAATTCACTTTGGTAGGAATAACAGATGTGTTGAGTATAGGGCTAACGGGAGGACTTTGAATAGTGTGGAGGAGCAGAGGGATCTAGGTGTATGTGTGCATAGATCCCTGAAAGTTGGGAATCAAGTAGATAAGGTTGTTAAGAAGGCATATGGTGTCTTGGCGTTTATTGGTAGGGGGATTGAATTTAGGAGTCGTAGCGTTATGTTGCAACTGTACACAACTCTGGTGCGGCCGCACTTGGAGTACTGTGTGCAGTTCTGGTCCCCACATTACAGGAAGGATGTGGAGGCTTTGGAGAGGGTGCAGAGGAGGTTTACCAGGATGTTGCCTGGTATGGAGGGGAGATCCTATGAGGAGAGGCTGAGGGATTTGGGATTGTTTTCGCTGGAAAGGCGGCGGCTAAGAGGGGATCTTATTGAAACATATAAGATGATTAGAGGTTTAGATAGGGTGGATAGTGATAGCCTTTTTCCTCTGATGGAGAAATCCAGCACGAGGGGGCATGGCTTTAAATTGAGGGGGGGTAGTTATAGAACCGATGTCAGGGGTAGGTTCTTTACCCAGAGGGTGGTGAGGGATTGGAATGCCCTGCCAGCATCAGTAGTAAATGCGCCTAGTTTGGGGGCGTTTAAGAGATCCGTAGATAGGTTCATGGACGAAAAGAAATTGGTTTAGGTTGGAGGGTCACAGTTTTTTTTTTTTTTAACTGGTCGGTGCAACATCGTGGGCCGAAGGGCCTGTTCTGCGCTGTAATGTTCTATGTTCTATGTTCTATGTTCTAAATTGCCCCACTGCCTTGGTGGGTTTTGAATCTAGCTTCCCATTGTTACCTGCCTCGTTCCTCCTGTTGTTACAATTCATCATGTTTTTGGTACTTTCCATAGTTGATTCAAGTTTCAGAAGTCTACAGGGAATGGCATAGTAGGTTCTTTTGTTAATTTCAAGCTTCTGCACAAGCCAGTTGCTCCCATGCATAATTGCAATGGTAGGTATTCCTCTTGGAATTAAGCATGTCTGGGAGAATGAGCGAAGGCCATGCAAAGTAGGATAAGTTGCTAGAAGAGGAAGGAGGCGGTGGGGAGGGGGGCGGTGGTGGGGGGAAGGTCCAAGTGGGAGATTATATTCATCCAGTGTGTTCAGAGAACAATTCTCCCTCTAAAGCTCAATGACAAGCAATGTTTAATATATCTGTACTTCACTAAGGAGGTCCTCACTAAAATCTGCCAGCTACTGTGGCTTAACTCCACCATCAGAGCAGGTTAAGGACATTGTGGCTGTGACGATGACTGTGGCCATGAATGTATGTGTTTGGTTCCTTCCTGGTTGGTGCTAGAGATATTTGCAACATCTTACAGTTTGGAGTCCATTTTAATATAAGGGAAATTACTGAGGCTCTCTATTCGAAGAGAGGTAACTTAATTTAATTCCCTCTTGTCAGAGACAAGCAAGTAGAGATTGGCAGCCTTTCCACTGGTATAGGGTGCCACTGACTATCGCACATTGCTTTGTGGTACTATACATCAATTCTGCATATACCAGAAGCAAAAGCGGTTTCCCTCCCTCGATGTCCTGTTGGTGTTTTACCACAGGCAGTACATCATACACCCAGTATCTGTCATGATGCCTTCATTCCACTGCAGTCCACTATACCAGATGCATTTCAGCCACAATTGCAAGCCAAAGGGTGGTTACTGGGTGTCAAGGCCACCCATTAATGACATGGCTCACCAATATGGTTCACATTAATAGGTGTGCAGCATACATACTAAGAAAGCCTGACTTCCACAAGAAATGTGATAGAGCAGACCACTGACGTCTGAGGCAACAGTTCTGCGACCTAGTGCGCTCTGGGGAAGCCCTGCAATACTTGTCTGAGTGGACCTCAAGGCTCGTGATGATGTGCTGCATGCAATACAACCTGGTCATCATGAGGGAACAGCCATTGACACCATCCATTAGATTAGATACTGAGGAGCAAGAGCGCAAGGAAGAGAAGGAGAAGGGGAATGAGGAAGTTGAAGAGAAAGGGAGGCAGCGATCTACACAGCCCCATTCTGCCTGGACTGTATATAAAGAACTAATTGAAGTGCATTGTCAGTAACTTCAACCCCAACTCACCATTCACTATCCATCCAACCCTAATTATTTTCACAGAATTTTCACAGTAACTTCATTGCAGTGTTAATGTAAGCCTACTTATGACACTAATAAATAAACTTTCCCTTCACATTGACCACAACAACACTTTTTTGACCACAATACAAAACGAAAAACCAACCGCAAAAAACATTCCAAACCAAATTTGCTAATCAAACAATGCCAGATTGCGTAAAAACTTAAAAACCTTGTGCATTCTTTTCATGCCTGCCTTCCCTGTACTTTTGCCTACCTTTTTGCCCCTGCACTAGTGGCTGCAGCATGGCTATCTTTCAGTAAGGGAGAGTGCAGATAGCCTCAGAGGATGACCCCAAGCTCTGGACCTGGAGGTTGTAACTTCAGACTGCACCACTTCAACACGGGCAGCAGCAGGCTGGGTTAGCTGACCAACAGCAGAAAAGGCACTGATGGAATGACGATGATGGGAGTATGAATGCTGTCATTCCGAGAGACAAAAGCAGGTTCACGTTCCATGGAACCACTGCCAGTCCCTGGGGTTTGATTCCTCAGCCATCCTCGCAAACCACTGGAGTACTAATTGCTGGACTACTGTGACACTCTGCCAACCCCTTTGAACACTGGGATCCTGACAGCAGCTGTCTGACTTTACATGATGTCAGCATGAGCTTTCACATACTGCAGCACTCCAACCATTTTGATGGAAGCTGAAACACCAGCTGAGACGCTGCATCATGGTTGGGTTCACAGGTGTTAATGGTGTGTCTAAAACTAGAAAGGATGGGCTCCAAATGCTGCACACGTCCTTGTGCCAAGACAGTGCTCCTCCATTCTCCTTGACATTGACTGTAGGCTTTCTGACAGGCTTCCCAATGCACCATGTATTTAGTTGTGCACACGTATCAGCCTTCTTCTGCAGCTGCCTCAGTAAAGACTTTGTTTGAGACCTTTGCAGCAGAACTCATGTGCAACTATGCCCTCGCGTGGGTGGGTACCTGCCCTCTGCCCTGGCTGCAGTGTGCTTGCGGTCCAGTGTCCGCCATGCACAAATCCTATCTCCAATCTATTCTCTGAGCTAAATGTGGTCTCAATATCGGAGCTGCTGGCTGTTAGTGCAAAATCAAGTGAGGTATCCTGCCTTCTTGCTGTTCTTGCACTGCCTGGTAAAGTTGCAATTTTTTGCAGCATTTTTCCAGCCATAGTGCTGGCTAGCTTTAAATTATGCAGACTTGCTCATTTTAAGCAACACTAGCTAATATTCCCTGCTCATTCCCATTCTCTTCCTCCACCTAATGGCCAACTTTCATCTGTTTCCCTCGCTAGCAATTCCAGGAAGAGTTCACTCGTCTGTCACCAGAGATTTATAGCTTGAGGACCATCACTCCACATCAAGAATGGCTGAGCAGGAGTCTCTCCTGCTCTTACCACCAGCCATTGTCATATTAGAAGGATTTGCAGGTTGACAGACTCAACTTGCTTGACCGTGTTATGAATGCACATTCATTGGCCATCAAGTCTTGGGGTGGTACTTGAACCTGGCTCAGAGGCAGGGATGCTACCCATTGCACCACAAGACCTCCTTCCCTGCTGATGTCTATAAGTAACCAACAGTATGGTTCGCACTGGTTAAATCATGTTGACAGGCAGCATGAAGATGACGCACATATAAATATATGAATTAGGAAAAGGAGTACGCCATTCGACCCTGCAATCCTGCTTCACCATTCAATAAGATCATGGCGAATCTAACTCAACCCCACATTCCTGCCTACCCTCGATAACCTTTTCATTTCCTTGTTAGTCAAGAATCTATCTACCTCTGCCTTAAAAGTTTTCATTGATCCTGCCTCCACTGCTCTCCAGGGAAGAGAGCTCCAAAGATTCAAAACCCTCTGATTTCTTCTCATCTCCATCTTAAATGGGAAATTCCTTTTTTAAACTGTGTCCTCTAGTTCCAGTCTTTCTCACAAGGGGAAACATCCTATCAGCATCCACCCTGTCAAGTTCCCTCAGAATCTTCTATGTTTCAATAAGATCACTCCTCAATCTTTCAAAGTAAAGTTTATTTATTAGTCACAAGTACGGCTTATATTAACACTGCAATGAAGTTACTGTGAAATTCCCCTAGTCGCCACAGTCCAGTGCCTGTTTGGGTCAATGCACCGAACCAGCACGTCTTTCAGAATGTGGGACGGAACCAGAGCATCTGGAGGAAACCCATGCAGACACGGGGAGAACGTACAAACTCCACACAGACAGTGACCCAAGCCGGGAATGGAACCCAGGTCCCTGGCGCTGTGAAGTGGCAGTGCTAAGCGCTGTGCTGCCATGCCACCAATCTTCTGAACACCTCGTAAGATAACATCCCTATCCCAGGTTTCAGTCGAGTGATGAGACGCAGTCTGCTTTACATTAGCGCAGAGCAATTATACATTGCAATTTCAGCCTCCATTTTCAAGGAATATCTAAGTTAGGATATTAAAATTTAAAATGCAATTTTTAGTTTAAATGTTGAAAGTTGCTGGTCCCTCACATGTCACCAGCACTCCTCAAACGGTAAATGCAATCAGCTATTTCTATCTTCAGTGACAGTAACTATGTTAGAAAATAAGCCCATTTTATCAAAGTGAAAATTGTTACCAACTTTGTGAAGTCATTCTGGCACTGAATGCAGTGGATGTGATTACATTGTGCTTGTCTGTTCAGCTGGAAAGAGGATTGTGATAATCCTTGTCAAGAGATGAGAGATAAGGATAAAAATAGCGGGTATATATTGGAGAAAGGATCATCATGAAAGAGCGCTGCACACTTTCAATTGATTTTGACATTTTCAGATACTCAGAATTTCTTCCAGCTTCTTGCATCCGCTTAAGAAAATTCTTTGAATGTACAGGTTCCTAACAATGAAATCCTGAGCTCACTGGGTCGTTATTCACTCGCTTGGTTTATTGTCATCTTTATGTTTTCATTTAGTTTTACAATATTGCATTGTCGGGACGGTTGCAATGAGGGCAATTGTGCACTGGAAAGCAGGTCATGACAACAAGATGCCATCTGTAAATGTAAATATCAACACCACAGTCAAGATGTTCCAGCAATTTGGTTACAGTTTCTTGCTCCTTACAATGCAGGGTAAGGATGGAGCACTTAGATTTGCGGTGGGGATGGGACTGGAAAATCTTTCCCTCTGTTTCCTTCTTTCTTTCTCCGCGCTTGCTGTCAGATCTGCTGAGTATTTCCAGCATTTTCTGTTTATATTTCAGTTTTCCATCTTCTGCAGTATTTTGCTTTTCAACCTCAATATAGTTTCAACAGCTTGCTATTATCATGCTTTACTTGGCACTCCAGGTTTTAGTTGTTGCCAGATACAATGGTGTAGCTATTCCCTCCTGGAGTGGACCTGTGGATCATGGCTACCTGATAGTGCCAGTGGAATCTCTGCTCCATTCTGAGGTTGGAGCCTGACTCATACTGAAACTGCAGGCGATTCGAGGAGCTCTCCTCAATACAACCACGATTGGATTCCCAATGAAATCCACCATTAAGGTTACCCTGGTGTGTAGCACACTTGTGTGTAGCATCCCTTAACAGTAAGGGATGGGTGACAGACAGGAGAGAGGAGGGGAGAGAGCAGTCAGTGGTGGGATCCCCTGTGGTTGTCCCCCTCCAGAATAAGTATACCGTTTTGGATACTGTGGGGGGGGATGACCCTCCAGGGGTAAGCCACGATGACCGGGTCACTGGCACGGAGTCGGGCTCTGTGGCTCAGAAGGGAAAGAGGGGGACTATGAGAGCAATAGTAGTGGGGGATGCAACAGTTAGCAGCACAGACAGGCGGTTCTGTGGGCGCGAACGAGACTCCAGGATGGTAGTCTGCCTCTCTGGTGCCGGGATCCTGGATGTCTCTGAGCGGGTAGGAATTATCCTAAAAGGGGCGGGTAACCAGATAGATGTCATTGTCCACATTGGTGCAAATGATGTAGGCAGAAAGAGCAGGGAGCTCCTGAGAGAGCAATTCAGCAAGTTGGGTAGTAGGCTGAAAAGCAGGGCCTCTAGGGTAGCGATCTCTGGACTACTCCCAGTGCCACGTGCTAGTGAGGCTAGGAACAGGGAGATTGTACAGCTGAACGCATGGCTAAAGGACTGGTGCAGGAGGGAGGGTTTCAAATTCGTGGATCACTGGGAAATCTTCAAGAGAGGATGGCACCTGTACAAGAATGACGGGTTACACCTAAACTGGAGGGGCACGAATATCCTAGCTGGGAGTTTTGCTAGTGCGGTTCGGGTGGGTTTAAACTAATGTGGCAAGGAGATGGGGATCAGAACAATAGGTCAATAAGCATGGAGGCTGGGGACGAGATTGGGGTCAAGACAAGGCTATCTAAGAGGAAGAGCATTCTGGGGGACGATGACTTCAGTGGGCCTGGAGGTCTGGAGTGCATCTGCTTCAATGCAAGGAGCGTCACGGGCAGGACAGACGAGCTTAGAGCCTTAATGCTTGCGCGGAACTTGGATGTGGTTGCAGTGACGGAGACATGGTTAAAAGAAGGACAGGACTGGCAGCTGAATATTCTGGGGTATAAGTGTTTTAGGTGAGACAGAGGACGAGCTAGGAGAGGTGGGGGAGCAGCAATGCTGGTTAGGGAGCATATTACAGCGGTACAGAGGGTGGACAATTTGGAAGGGTCAGATAATGAGTCACTGTGGGTGGAGCTCAGAAACAGGAAGGGCGCAGTCACTATGCTGGGGGTATACTACAGGCCTCCCAACAGCCCACGGGAAGTTGAGGAATGGATATGTAAGGAGATTCCGGACAGGTGCAGAAAAAATAGGGTTGTTGTAGTGGGAGACTTTAATTTCCCTCACATAGACTGGAAATCGCTTAGGACTGGGGGCCTGGATGGGGAAGAATTTATAAAATGCCTACAGGAAGGTTCTTTGGAACAATATGTTGACAGTCCAACTAGAGAGGGGGCTATACTGGACCTAGTACTGGGGAATGAGCCCGGTCAGGTCATCAAAGTTTCAGTGGGGGAACATGTGGCAAATAGTGACCACAACTCTGTAAACTTTAGGATAGTAATGGAAAAAGATAAGTGTTGTCCTATGGGTAAGGTGCTGAATTGGGGGAAGGCTAACTACAGCCGGATTAGGCAGGATTTGGTGGCTGTTGATTGGGAGAGGCTGTTCGAGGGTAAATCCACATCTGGCATGTGGGAGTCTTTTAAGGAGCAGTTGGTAGGACTGCAGGACAGGCATGTGCCTGTAAAGAGGAAGGATAGGAAAGGTAGAATTCGAGAGCAGTGGATAACCAGTGAAATTGTGGGTCTAATCAAAAAGAAAAAAGAGGCATACATGAGGTCCAGGCAGCTAAAAACAGATGGAGCACTGGAGGAATACAGAGAAAGTAGAAAAGAACTCAAACAGGGAGTTAGGAGGGCAAAAAGGGGTCACAAAATGTCCTTGGCAGACAGGATTAAGGAGAATCCTGAGGCATTTTATACATACGTTAGGAACAAGAGGGTTGTTAGGGAAAGAATCGGACCTCTCAGGGACAAAGGAGGGGAATTATGCTTAAAACCAAAGGAAGTAGGTGAGATCCTAAACGAATACTTTGCATCAGTATTCACAAAGGAGAGGGACATGTTGACTGGTAGTGTCTTAGAGAGATGTGTTGACCCGTTAGAAAAAATCTCAATTACAAGGAAGGAAGTGTTATGTTTTTTAGGGAACATTAAGACAGACAAATCCCCAGGGCTGGATGGCATCTATCCTCAGGGAGGCAAGAGATGAAATTGCTGGGCCTCTAACAGAAATCTTTGTCTCTTCATTGGACACAGGTGAGGTCCCAAAGGATTGGAGGATGGCAAATGTGGTCCCGTTATTTAAGAAGGGTAGCAAGGATAACCCGGGTAATTATAGGCCGGTGAGCTTGACATCCGTGGTAGGGAAATTGTTGGAGAAGATTCTTAGAGATAGGATATATGCGCATTTAGAACTGAAAAATCTCATTAGCGATAGATAGCATGGTTTTGTACAAGGGAGGTCATGCCTCACAAATTTGGTTGAGTTTTTTGAGGAGGTGACAAAAACGATTGACGAGGAAGGGCCGTGGATGTCGTCTATATGGATTTTAGTAAAGTGTTTGACAAGGTCCCTCATGGCAGGCTGGTGCAAAAGGTTAAATCTCATGGATAAAAGGTGAGCTAGCTAGATGGGTGGAGAACTGGCTTAGCCATAGAAGACAGAGGGTAACAGTGGAGGGGTCTTTCTCCAGTTGGAGGTCTGTGACTAGCGGTGTTCCGCAGGGCTCGGTATTGGGACCTCTGCTGTTTGTGATATATATAAATGATTTGGAGGAAGATATAGCTGGTGTGATCAGTAAGTTTGCAGACGACACAAAGATTGCTGGAGTTGCGGATAGTGGTGAACATTGTCAGAGAATACAGCAGGATATAGAAAGGCTGGAACATTGGGCGGAGAAATGGCAGATGGAATTTAATCCAGATAAATGCGAGGTGATGCATTTCGGTAGATCTAATGTAAGGGGGATCTATACAATAAATGGCAGAACCATCAGGAGTATAGACACACAGAGGGACCTGGGTGTACAAGTCCACAGATCCTTGAAGGTGGCAGCACAGGTGGAGAGGGTGGTCAAGAAGCCATATGGCATGCTTGCCTTTATTGGACGGGGCATAGAATATAAAAGTTGGCATATGATGTTGCGGCTGTATAGAACGATGGTTAGGCCACATTTGGAATACTGCGTCCAGTTCTGGTCACCGCACTACCAGAAGGACGTGGAGGCTTTGGAGAGAGTACAGAAAAGGTTTACCAGGATGTTGCCTGGTATGGAGGGGCTTGGTTATGAGGAGAGATTGGGTAAACTGGGGATGTTCTCCCTGGAAAGACGGAGGATGAGGGGCGACCTAATAGAGGTGTATAAAACTATGAAGGGCATAGATAGAGTGAACAGTGGGAAGCTTTTTCCCAGGTCGGAGGTGACGAACACTAGGGGTCATGGGTTCAAGGTGAGGGGGGGCAAGGTTCAACACAGATGTCAGGGGGACGTATTTTACACAGAGGGTGGTGGGGGCCTGGAATGCACTGCCAAGCAAGGTGATTGAGGCGGACACGCTGGGATCGTTTATGACTTATCTAGATAGCCACATGAACTCCACATGAAATATCTTATCTAGATAGCCACATGAACTCATTTTTTCTAAAAAAAACAGACTGGGGATAGAGGGATACAAACGAATGGTCTAGTTGGGCACATGAGTGGTGCAGGTTTGGAGGGCCAAAGGGCCTGTGCTGTACTGTTCTTTGTGCTGGGCTGCCATAATATTAGACAGCTCAATCTTTGGGCCTGAAGATCATGCACTGCACACTCTTCATCTATCTTGACTATTGGGATCTGTTGTATGTCATAATATGGTACTGCTAGTAAGCCAATTAGCATTTTAAATGGGTTTCCCTGCCTGACTCAAGACTCTTCCGGTTTTCTTGCAGTGAACCTCGGGGGACTTTGCTGCAGCCACACTGAAGGCAGGAACGGAGAAGTGGGTCATTCCTCATTGTATCAGGCTGCTGCCACCCTGTTTCTACCGGGCAGAAGGAACCGAACATTGTATCATTTCTCTGTGTTCATTCATCATTTACAAGGTTGAGGCATAAGATTAATTTTTCAGACAATGCCTACAATTCCCTCAGCTAACTTATAGTGACATAGCAATTTACAGCACATATAGAGGCCATTCTGTCTATTGTTTATGCTGGCTGTTTGCTATAGCAATCCAAAACAAATCCCACTGTCATGTTCTTGCTGCTTCACATAACTTATCTATGATCGCTTTAACGGCCACTGATAATATTCAATCAAGAGGAGAACAGTCTGCATTATTTATAACCAGTTCCTTCAGTGCTAGTCCAACAGACAGAGGCTGTTTTTTCCATTCCGAATTGCATCTTGAGGATGATTGATGCTTTATTCAGGAGGACCAACATCTTCTTTCACAGTGAAAATCAAAATCAGCATGGCGGAGCTGTCCAATTTCATTAGATTGCTGCCTTCTCTAAATTTCACAGACTGATTCATGAAACTGGCCATCGGGGCTTTTGGGAATGCAGGAGGACTTCACTCACGCAGTTTGCAGCTCGTGTGTGTGATGGCTAACACTGTGTCAATGTTCTTTCGCAAGTAGTTCTCCTAATATTTTCATTTTGCACCAATCATCTGTATCAGGCTCACTTGAAAGCAAAACATGACACGAAGGATTGCGACTGTCAAGTTAAAGCTACGCTTTACATCCCAAGCTAATCTTGCACATCCATGGACAGGAGCAAAGTGAAAGCACAAGAAATTGAAGCATCACCATGATCATAATTAAAAATAACGTTAAAACCTCAAAGCATTGCAACATATGCCAGGACAGATGTCACGCAGGATTTCCAAAATCATCATGAGCTGTTGCATGTTTGATAACGTTTCTATATAAAGGGACGTAATGGTGTCAGAGGAGGACAGAGCTGGGAACATTGTTAGAGCTTAAGTCAGACAGTGAAGATGAGTCAGTTGTACTCCATGTCCTCCTCCAGGGCGCAAGGTGGCACAGTGGTTAGCGCTGCTGCCTGACAACTCCAAGGACCCGGGTTCAATTCTGGCCTTGGACGAATGTCTGTGTGGAGTCTGCACATTCTCCCTGTGTCTGCATGGGTTTCCTCCAGGTGCTCCGGTTTCCTCCCACCATCCAAAGATGTATAGTTTATGTTGATTGGCCATGCTAAATTGCCCCTTAGTGTCAGCAGATACTGGGATAGGGCCGGGGTAGGATTGTTATCGGTACAGGCTCAATGGGTCAAATTGCTTCCTTCTGCACTGTAGGAATTCTATGGTTCTAAGGAAGGATGCTGGCTGATTGTTGCTTTTCAGTGACAGCTAATTTGAACTTGTTTCCCTTGTATCTTCATGGGCTGTTTCATGTAATGACCCGGCAATAAATTCAACCAGATTTTGCTGCAACAAGTTGGTCCTGATAACTTTCTAGCCAAAATTCTGGCATTTTGATTTGTTCTGAGATGTGGGCATTGCCAGTTAAGTCAATATGTATTTCAATCTCTAATTGCCCCTTGAGATGGTGTACTGAACCACTGCAGTCCATGTAGTGTAGGAACATCCATAGTGCTGTTTAGAAGGAATTCCCAGGATTCTGACGCAGCGACAATGAAGGAGCAGCAATATAGTTCCAAGTCAGGGTGGTCTGTGACTTGGAGGGAACTTGCAGGTGATGGTGCTCCCATGTGTCTGCTGCCCTTGTTGAGATTGTGGATTTAAAAGGTGCCTCGGTGAGTTGTTCCAGCGTATCTGATAGATGGTACACACTGTTGTCACTGTAGATTAGTAATAGAGGGGATGTTGACGATAGTGGATGGGTGCCAGTCACGTGGGTTGCTTTGTACTAGATGGTGTTGAGCTTCTTGATTGTTGTTAGAGTTGCACTCATGCAGACAAGTGGGGAGTATTCTGCAGAACTTCCATCATCTGACCTGCTCTTGCAGCCACAATAATTACAAGGCTAGTGCAGTTCAATTTCTGGTCAAGGGTCAGCCCAGGATGTGGATAATGGGGGATTGTAGTGCCCTTGAATATCATGGGGAGGTTAAATTCTCTCTTGTTAGAGATGGTCAATGCCCAAGGTCTGCCATATTGGCAAATTTGTCTATATTATTGAAGTAGAACTTAAAATAGAAGCAAAAAATCGAAAGGTCTTGAAGTTTAAATTATTTCACACTGTTGGCACCAGATATAAATAAAGAATAAATGATATTGTGCAACCTCTTTCCAATGATTGAGAAGTGCGAGAGGTCAGATGTCACTAATTCTCGGTCAAAACACACCTAAATATCATCCTGAGCGACGAAGTGGAAAATCAATGATTAAATGAACTATGTCGCTGCTTTGCAATAATAAATAGACCACCTCTCTTGACAATAGGATGCCACATCAAATTGAATTGTTCTGGGTCGAAAGAGTTATGAAGGGATTCTTATGTACAGGCTGGATCGAGCATTTCTAAAGGATAAAGTAACATCCGCTTTACCGCAGTTTGTACAACTTCTGCCTTTCTTCAAGCTGTTCATAGAATCACAGAATCCCTACAGTAGAGAAGGAGGCCATTCAGCCCATCAAACCTGTACCGATAACAATCCCACCCAAGCCCTATCCCCATGAACCCACACATTTGTCCTGCTAATCCCCCTGACACGAAGGTCAATTTAGCATGGCCAATCAACCTAACCCACACATCTTTGGACTGTGGGAGGAAACCGGAGCACCCGGAGGAAACAATCACAGACACCGAGAGAACATGCAAATTCCATACAGACAGTGCCCCGAGGCCGGAATTGAGCCCATGTCTCTGGCACTCTGAGGCAGCAGTGCTAACCACTGTGCCACTGTGCCGCCTCGAAGCTCTTGATAGTGTCTGAGAAAATGGACTGAGAAAATGCTCCAAGTTCCATGTACATATTTGCACCTCATGTTCAAGGAGTGCACTTTGAAATTTTATAAGTGACGCAATTACAGTTTATCAAAGGCAGAGGAGCAAATGCTGGTAGTGATAATTTTAAGAGAAAGCTGATTTCTCACAATTGATGCAACAAATAGTCCCACTCTGGCACTACTTGTAGTGGAAATATGAAAATACATCAGTCATACCAAACACATTGACATTTCGAAAATTTACTGCGCTTACCTCCAATTAAAGATATTTACTGCATTGGAGGAACATCCAATTGGAAATGAAGAACAAAAACAAGTTGACTTGGCTCATGAGCAAAGCTCCATGAAAATCCATAAGGAATTTTCTCAGGGGCAAAAATATTACTGCTGCCAAGTACCTGCCAACGCCAAAACTTTAAATAAAACTTCCCTCATTTGCTGGGGGGAAATAAACAAGCCTTGGTCAGGCCTTCCAATCAGCCAGAACTTTTGGATGTTCTTCCATCTGTGTGTTCTCCCCATCCAGTTCCCTACCTCAAAATCATCAAATAGGCACAGTGGGCCAGAATGACATTCCCACCACCACAGGAGAGCCCTTCACCATCAATCCTAAGGCAATGCTGGCAAAACCTCAGTAGGACTAGGTGTATGGAGGGCTGCCCTGGTCTGGGCTGCAGTTTAAAGGCCTCCACAGAGAATGGAACCCATACGGGTAAGTCATTTGCTACCAGAATTATGAATGAGGAGACCACTGCAAGGCCTGTTCCCTTCAAAGGAGTACCCCTCAGGGCCATTATCATTATTTCCTGGGTCCTACCACCGTCTTCTCCAACTGACCATAGGAAATGATGATAACATGTGCAGACATAAGAAATTTTCATGTATCGGCAAGAAAGGAAAGGCTAACAGTGACCCATTTTGAGCAAATTTTCTGTCTTGCTGCTATGATTCCTGCACCGGATGTGATAGGTAATTTTTGGCCGTAGTGACCTTAGATTTCAGGGGAATTTCACAGTAATTTCATTGCAGTGTTAATGTAAGCCTTACTTGTGACTAATAAATAAACTTTAAAACTCATTCTGCACTCTCAAGTGGATGGGACCAACAAGGCACAGGACTAAAGTCCATTGCAATGCTTAATAATCTGTCTTTTCACCAGCCCTCCCTATTCTACTGACACAAAGCTGCCTGTTCCATCAGTGGGATAGAGTCGGGTTTCTTTCAGTAAAAGTCTGCAGCCTCAGGGAACCTGCAATTATCAGAATCAGTGTGACGGAAGCAGCGTTACAGGTCCTGTGCACTGATTTCCAATACAATAAAACATTAGCAGACTTGTTCGGCAATGTTAGTAAAGGCCCACCTCGTAAATGGAGCTGGGTATATTAATTTCTTCAACTGGAATATATTTATTTTCACTGAATCCCAGTGAATGGATCATGCGAGGGAGGGTGAGATTCTGTTGAGCCTCCAGAAGTGATGCTTTATGAACTCCATATCCGACCTCAGTCCTGCACTCCTTTAGATAAAGTTACATGACAACAGAAAACATGTGTCTGCCTTTCTAATCTAATAGCGGCAAAATCCAGCATGATCTCAGTCCCAAGGGAAATTAACATCAGTCTGTACATATGGTAACATTTATCAAAGTGCATTAAAAAGCAGATTTTCATATATATATATGATGCATTATTTCTTGATCTATAACACACAAACTTTAGTGATTATACATAGAATGTTGCCATTAAGCTTTATTGCTGTTTTGTCTTTGTTGGGGTCGTGTTAATTTTCAAATGTTAAAATGGAATCATGTTAAAAAATAATTTGGGTAGCACATGTTCCAGAGAGAATGACAACTTCAAATACATTTTCAAAGTTCAATTCCCTTGATAAATTTGAGCACATGATTAATTCCAGGCTCTTAAATATTTCATCCTTGTCCAGATGCCTTAGCTTCATTATCAACAGTATTGGCCTTGCCTCCTGTGCCTGGGTATACTTGCTATAGTGCAGTGTCAATGATTATACATAGAATTGAATATATAATTAAACCAGCGCACTATACATTATCAACTCCTGAAGTTTGTGCCCTGTGCCTCGAGGAACAGGAGTAGATCATTTAGCCCTACGAGCCTGTTCCACCATTAAACAAATCACGTTTCATCTGTGACCAAACTCCACAAACCCATTATTGTCCCGTGTCTCTTATGTTAATAAAAATGTGAGTTTTAAAATTAGCAATTTGCCCAGTGGTTTCGAGAACAGTTGCAAATTTTTGCCACCCTTTGTATGTAGACTTGTTTTTTAAAATATTTTCATTGATGCAAGTATTCTGGTCTGCCAGTCATAAAGGCCAACACTCCATTTGCCACTTTTACTCAATGTTTTCGATCTTGGGGCAGGATTTTAAGGACGGTGAACGATTGCCACTTGCTATCCCACGTGTCAGTGCGTAATGCACAGTCATCGACTCTCAAACACCCACTGCCATGTAACTCCCACTTGAGCATTGGTTTGCTGCAGGCAGAACTTCCAATCGCCCCTAGAAGAAAGTCCAGCCTGTGAGAGTTTTCAGCCAATAAGGTTGGCCGGCCAGCTCTCCTACCTGGCCAAGCACAAGCCTGCAAAGGCCAGAAACGGCTCTGTGTGGAACTAAATCCAATAACCGTTGGAAAGGTAAGTTCCCGGAGTCCCAGGGCAGGAGGTGGCATCAGGTCATAGGCCAAAGGGAGAGAACGCCACAGAGCTCCAACATTTAGAGAGGAGGGTGCCCCAAAACGGAGGGATCTTCAGAATGAGGCACCCCACCCTTCCCGCACAAGATGGAGAAAGGCTTTTTTGATATTTTCCCACCCTACCCGCACCCGCTCTCGCCAGCCTAAAAATTGAGGTTGGATGGGCTAAGACCCTTAACAGAGGTCTCCATTGGCACTCCAGGTTCCTCTCCTGTGCTGTGTCCCTTGGCTTAGAGTCATTTAGTTTTATATTCCCTTTGCAGCTATCCTTCAATTCACATGCCTATTGTGTTCCCAAAAAACAGCATGCTGTGTGAAAACATGCCAAAAGGAGCATAATTTTCCCATAAGAAAATAAGTAATAAGGGTTGATTATGTAATAAGGGTTGATTATGTTCATGACCTTTAGATTAAGTCTATTTACGTAATAATTAAACACTGAAAAACATGAATAAGTAACAAAATACTACGAAAGTTATTTTTTCAATTCACCATGGGTAGACTTTTTCTGAATGAAACTGACACTTGAAGTATAGTGAAGATTGATGATTAATTGAGTGAGTCTGAAGAAGATTCATTGCTATCTGACTTAATTCATTTGAAGCTACTTCTTCCTCCCCCAGGCACCTTGCATTGACAGCAATGGACTTCTATGGGATTGGTCAATGATCATTCTTGGCAAAGTACTGCAGTGGTTTGCCATTGCCTGAAGTATGGCTGGCCACTGCAACCTGCCATCAGGCATACTGGAAGAATTTATAAGCCCATGTCAACCTGTGAGACCACATTACGAACACAAGTTCCATGCCCATCAAGTCCTCGAGTGAGACTTGAACCCAGAGCTTCCAGCCCAGAAGTAGGGACACTGTCACGGTGCTACAACACCCTCTCTGAAGCTACCACATCCTCCTTTAATTTCAAATTTTCAGAGACTCCTCACTTTCTCCTGAATTATAGCAATGCTTTACCACTGGACTGATCTTCAATCCAAACACCCAGTAAGTGCCCATTCCCTTATTCACATGACCATCCAAATGATGTAACGTCACGCAATTAGAGACACTCTGACAACTTTATTTTGATTTCTTCTAATAGAACACAGTGTCGGCATGGTGACACAGTGGTTAGCAGTGCTGCCTCACAGCCCCACTGACCCAGGTTCGATTCCAGCCTCAGGTGACTGTGTGGAGTTTGCATGTTCCCCCCAGGTCTTTGTGGGTTTGCTCTGGTTTCCTCTCACAGTCCTTTTGCAGGTTAGGTGGATTGGCTGTGCTAAATTATCTCTTGGTGTCCCCGGATATGTAGGTTAGGAGGATTAGTGGGTTGGGGTAAAGATGCTCTGTTGGGGAGTCGATGGGCCAAATGGCATTCTTTTGCACTGTAAGTATTCTATGGATTCTAACACACAGCCAAGTCCATGGAATTAGCCATATCAATCACGCAAGCATCTTGCTCAAGATACCTAAGCACAGTAAAGTTAAATTTGTGGCTTTCCTTTTTTTCATTCATTACAGGATTTTGGACCTCACTAGCTGTGGTCATTGCTGCCCGTCCCTAACTGCCCTCCATTTCAGAGTGCATTTGAGAAACAACCACATGGGGGCAGCAAGGTAGCACAATGGTTAGCACTGCTGCTTCACAGTGCCAGGGACCCGGGTTCCATTCCCAGCTTGGGTCACTGTCTGTGTGGAGTTTGCATGTTCTCCCCATGTCTGCGTGGGTTTCCTCTGAGTGCTCCAGCAGTCTGAAAGATGTGCTGGTTAGGTGCATTGACCCCAACAGGCACCAGACTGTGGCAACTAGGGGAATTTCACAGTAACTTCATTGCAGTGTTAATGTAAGCCTCACTTGTGTCTAATAAATAAATCTCACTTTGTTGTTGTCTCTCAAATGGATTTTTCCAACAATCACAATCGTTTCATTAGACTTCACATCCAGCCTGTTTTTTAATTCAAATTTCACCATCTACCATGTTGGCATTCGAACCCAAGTCCCTGGGTCTCTGAATTACGAGTTCAGTGGCAATACCACTATACCTCTGCTTCCACTTAGCATCTGTGGGAGTTGAAGTGGACTGTCTTGTCCACTTCAACATGATTTGACATGATCAGGGTTTATACATGGTATTCATTATACAGCACAGCTGAATATTGAGCTGTAGAGCTCAATGTTCAATAAATGAAAACAATTCAACAGTATATATTCAGGAAAAAATAATCCGCAGAGTGTTGCTGCCAGTAGATAAGTGAGAAGTAAACTCAATATTGGCACGCTTTTGATTCAGGCACAGCAATGTGCAGTTCTATTTTATCTATTTTTGAAATACAGCTTGAAATAACATTTATATTTATAACACCGTCATGTGAAACTATTTTAGAAACATTTATCTTATTTGTTGTAAAAACACCCAGTAATATATGCAGCACAGTACTGTATAATATACTGTACATGCTGCACAGTATAGTATAGTTCTATTTTATCATAAATATCTGTATTGCACCATATACACTTTTATAGAGAATTCATATAAAAATGCACACAATAGTGAGAAATAGGTTTGAAAACATTGATTAGACACGACAAACCAACCATGCTAAACTGATACTTGACATTATGGCTGGCAATGCTATCGATAAAGGTTATAGAAAACCCCTCTAGAATGAAAACACATTATTAGAAAGTGTTTTAAACAAGGAAAACCTGTATATTTTTTTCACCTCCAGTCTCTTTACCTTGTATTCGACTACACAAAACAGCCCCTTTATCAGCTCAACCGGCTATTCATCAGTTTTGAGTTTGGTTTCCTCTTTCTATTGTTCGTCTCTCATTTTCTTAAGTACTATATGGGAATTATCACAACCCAGTGGATGAGAGTCACTTTGAAGAACCTTATAATGGTCTTGTGAACAAATAACATAACAGACATCAATTCTGTCTTGGGCGGGTCACCTCACAGAGTGGCTCAGCCTCCCATTGGAGAAACCCCCTCAAATTCTGATTCAATTGCATTTTTTAGTCTGAATAATATAGGCAGATTCTTCAAAGCCAAACTCTGCTAGGTAACTGCCCAGACGGTGAACGTGGAAATCAGCTCCCAAATTTGGTGACACAATGGGAACTAAATACCTACTGATTGCTTTTTTGTTACACCTGGGATGATGCCCATTTAAGCAGTGGCATTTTTTGTTTCAAATTTACTCCCCCTTGCCATGTCAGTTTTCTCTATTATTTTTCCCGCTCTCTTCCAATCCGCCCTCCCCCACCCCCACCCCCACCCATTAGATAAATAGCCCAGTTAAAAAAGCTAAAAGCTGATGCATTAGTTTCATTAATGTACTGATTCACTCTCCATCTGCCAGGGAATCATTAACTTTATCTCTTGCTGCAGGAAATATGCCCAGCACGACAGATCCTAACAGACCACAGTAATCATTCACAAACCCTATTATCTTACCAGATGGTCTGTCTGACCTTCATGTCCTTTCAGGATCACAATTCAAAGTGGGATGATTTTTAATTATTTAACACAATTCACCAATTATCAGCATTGAACGGTGCAAGCTTTTCTAACATCATTGGCCTGAAGACTAGCTCTAACGAGGTGACTGTGACAACTGCAGGTCTCAATTGTAACTATATTAGCTCAATGTTTCAAGAGCAAACTATTTATTGAAACAATATGATCAAAACCCAATTTCCCGAGCCTCTGGCAAAAAGCAAGAGAAAGTTAGACAAAACGTTGTTTGCGTGTGCACAGGATTTATTATCCAGCTTCTGTTCCCTTCTCCTCGGGTTCAACTGGAAATAGTAGGCTGAATTTGTTTCAGGAAATGGTATTAAAAGAGATGCTATTCTAAATGACATTACCCTTCGTGGAATGTTAGTTACTGTGTGCTGGATACTGTGTGCTAGTGTGTTGTGCCATCACGTTTGGGAAGACAGACATGACTTATCCCATTTGTTAGGAGGATGGAACAAGTGGGGGAGAAGCAATAAATATTATTCAGATCTGCAATTTGACAGCACTTCAATTCAATGCAAGCAGCTCGCAAAGCATAACAAAGATGATTTTCAGCTTCCTATCACCCATTTACATTGAAAAACGGTAGAGGAAGATTTTAAACTAAACAGGCCTGAGGCCCGATTTGATTATCAGGCAAGTGTTGAAACGGGATACCGGGTCTCCCATCTAAAACAAGTGGCAGTTTTATTGCAATGTACGCATGTATTTGTGATAATCCCCCATGACTTACATGGGGAATCACTGATTGACCTCCCCGTAGGACTCAAATACGAGTTCCCTGCGGACTGGTAATTAGCTTACCATGTGGAACTTGTATACTGAGCCCTGGGTGGCACGGTGGCACAGTGGTTAGCACTGCTGCCTCACAGCGTTAGGGACCCGGGTTCGATTCCTGGCTTGGGCCACTGTCTGTGTGGAGTCTGCATATTCTCCCCGTGTCTGCATGGATTTCCTCCAGGTGCTCCAGATTCCTCCCACAGTCTAAAAGAGGTGCTGATTAAGTGCATTGGCTATGCTAAATTCTCCCTCTGTGTACCCGAACAGATAGTGTGGTGACTAGGAGATTTTCACAGTAACTTAATTGCAATGTTAATGTAAGCCTACTTGTGACAATAAATAAATAAACTTAAACTTAAATCAACTCAAGCTTGTATAAAGCAAGCCCCTGAGTAGGTCCATAATGTGGAGATGCCGGCGTTGGACTGGGGTAAACACAGTAAGAAGTTTAACAACACCAGGTTAAAGTCCAACAGGTTTATTTGGTAGCAAAAGCCACACAAGCTTTCGAAGCTCTAAGCCCCTTCTTCAGGTGAGTGGGAATTCTGTTCACAAACAGAGCTCGGGCATTCGGCCTCTGATATTCGGGTAAGCGTTCTCCAAGGCGGCCTTCACGACACACGACAGCGCAGAGTCGCTGAGCAGAAACTGATAGCCAAGTTCCGCACACACGAGGACGGCCTCAACCGGGATATTGGGTTCATGTCACACTATTTGTAACTCCCACAGTTGCGTGGACCTGCAGAGTTTCACTGGAGACAATACACATCTTTTTAGCCTGTCTTGATGCTCTCTCCACTCCCATTGTTTTGTTTCTTAAAGACTTGATTAGTTGTAAGTATTCGCATTCCAACCATTATTCATGTAAATTGAGTCTGTGTCTTTATAAGCTCTGTTTGTGAACAGAATTCCCACTCACCTGAAGAAGGGGCTTAGAGCTTCGAAAGCTTGTGTGGCTTTTGCTACCAAATAAACCTGTTGGACTTTAACCTGGTGTTGTTAAACTTCTTACTAGGTCCATAATTCCATAGTCCCTTTTGGGACCTGTTGTGTTCACCACAGGCTTGTGGTTTTTGCGATACTTTATTTTGTGCAATAAAGCACTGTTCCTTTACAGCCGACTCCTGGAGTTATTAGAGTATTACACAAGTTCTAGCACCCTAATACAGTTTTGACCTGCCAATGGACAAAGCAAAACATTACACATTCCGCTGGATGTGGAGTAGCTGAACCTGCAACCACAGAAACCACAGTATGACTGATTCTTTTCACATTTGCCCCTGACCCGGCCTCCAGCCCCCTGAATTTGCCTATTCCTCATACCTTCCCACAATGCTGTGAAGGAACAGTCTGATTGCCCCCACTGCCCACACCACCCCCAAGCTCCAACAAATCGGTGAGCTTTGTGGCAAGATGAAGTGAGCACTGGGAGCTCCGGTGACCACAGGATCTTTTTCACCCGGTTGATAGAGCCTCGTTGTAGCATCTGATCTGAAAGGTGGTATTGTGTGCTGAATATGAAAATCACTCTCAATACCCCTTTAACTCCTTCAGGAAGCGCAAAGGAGAACATGCCCCTATCTACATCAATGGGGATGAAGTAGAAAGAGTCAAGACCTTCACGTTTTTAGGTGTCCTGATCCCCTCATGCCGACACTATAGTTAAGAAAGCCCACCAATGCCTCTACTTTCTCAGACGACTGAGGAAATTTGGCATGTCAGCTATGACTCTCACCAACTTTTACAGATGCACCATAGAAAGCATTCTTTCTGGCTCTTTCACAGCTTGGTATGGCTCCTGCTCTGCCCAAGACCGCAAGGAACAACAAAAGGTCGTTAATGTAGCCCAATCCATCACACAAACCAGCCTCCCATCCATTGACTCTGTCTACACTTCCTGTTGTCTCGGCAAAGCAGCCAGCATAATTAAGGACCCCACGCACCCCGGACATTCTTTCTTCCACCTTCTTCCTTCGGGAAAAAGATACAAAAGTCTGAGGTTGCGTACCAACCGACTCAAGAACAGCTTTTTCCCTGCTGCTGTTAGACTTTTGAATGGACTTACTTTGCATTAAGTTGATCTTTCTCTACACCCTAGCTATGACTGTAACACTACATTCTGCAGTCTCTTGTTTCCTTCTCTATGAACGGTATGTTTTGTCTGTATAGCACGCAAGAAACAATACTTTTCACTATGTTAATACATGTGACAATAATAAATCAAATCAAGTCAGTCTTCAACTGACAAATGACAAATAACAAATGACAAATAAATTAGGAATCTAAAGTTTTGATAGCTGATATTCACTGCTAGAAAGTTGAATTCAACTATAATCCAGAATGAGTGCATCTTCACACAGCAAATAAATTACAACACTTGTTAGTGTAAGGGGAAAAATACAAGGGAGCACACTTTAAAATGGCTGCCTGGCACATAAAGGGTTAACTGGGAAAGAAGCCAGAAAAGCAGACACAGGCTCCTGCTGTTCAGAAATCACTTTAAATCAAAACCTAACAGACAAGCCATTTCCAAATCACAGACAGTGACACATAGCAAACAAACACCTCAGGAAGCCAAGCCAAGGGTCAAGACATCTTTTAAGATAAGGAAAACCCGAAACAAAGAGCTTAGGTTAACCTGAGGGAAGCGGGAAAATATGAATGCGAGGAAACCAATTAACACCTGAATGAGCTGAAACTAGCCATTGATAGATACAGACATGAGGAAATGTACCCATTCATAAAATGTTAAATGTCGATATCTGTTTGTACTTGCTTAAACGATGTGATAACGTTCGAATCACCGGTTTACCCATTGTGTAAAGGGTATAAAAATGAACCACTCCTGACATTCGAGTGAGAAAAGGTGTTCTACGAACATGTGCCTTATTTCCCGGAGCTCCGTTTAATAAATCGTATTTTCTGAATCTCGAAGTCTGACTACTGGTGGATTTTTCCCACAACAATTGGCGTAGTCGGCTAGGATCCTATTACTGGTGAGATCGATTGTCCACGGTCGCAACCGGGGTAGAGATCGCGGAATCTGTGACAGTCAGACTGGATCAGGAAATACAGTTTATAAGGGGAAATATTTGTACTGTGTATCTGTGATAGTATTTCGTTATAGTGATAAGTACTAACTGCTGATAGGAATAAATAACTGTGATTTGTGCTGATCGACAAAAGGACAAGGTAGTGCCTGTCTCAAAACCTCTGCCTTAGACTGGCTATTAAGAGCAGAAATCTGCCACGTGAAGGTCAGGAATTGAAGTGAGTGAGAGACACCAAGGGCACTAAAGGATTGTGAAGCACAAAAGGGCAGAAGTCGGTTTAACATCACCCTCTGTAGTGGCGAACAGACGCAGAGGTGCCAGCTGATTGCATGAACGTATTGAAAAGTTGAGAACTGTACTGTCAATGTTGTGAAAAGCGGGGCGGAACAGGAGTTTGATCAACTCTGACCTAAACCGGACTCCGGTGGAGAAGCACATTGCCGAAGTGGTAATTGTGGAAGCCGTGAGTATAACTTGAAACCCTGTAACGGCAGTGAAACACGGTGTGACGATAGCAATAGTGGCCGGGGGTAGTGAAGTCCCTACGGTAGAGAGCACACTTTGCTAAGAGTAGTAATAGTGGCCGGGGGTAGTGAAGTCCCTACGGTAGTTAGCACACTTTACTAAAGAATAATCGTGGCCGGGGTTAGTGAAATCTGCGAAATGGCAGATAGTGAAGTTAAAAGGGGATCTGCAGGTTCCCTGATTGAAATCTACATGACAGACAGGAAGGAGTTAATAAAAAGAATGCAAAAGGATGGCTGGGATACTTCTCAAACCTTAGAGCAGCAGAGAAAGTGGATAGATAAAGAAAAAAGAAACAGAACGAAGAAAATAGGAATAATGTTAACACATCAGTTAGCAGGTCTAATTGAACAGACAATTGCCTCTACAAGGAAATGGAGAGATGATAAAGAAAGAGTTAGAGAACTAGAATCCCAAGTGAGGGAATTGGCAAAACAGAATCAGGTTTTAGAAACGCAAGGGGGAGGAGAAACTGATCCTCTACCTTCTTATGAGTCTACCCAGCAAGGGCCAACGGCACCCTCAGAAGAGTGGGAACAGCTGGAACACAACTTAGCGCCCATAACTAGAGGGGACAGCAGCGTGACCAAAGGCAAATTATAAACCCTTTACCCCAGGGGAAAGACAGCAGATAATGGCTTCCCTGGGCAAATTACAAACTAGAAGCGCGAACACTACATTCTGGGAGGAATTAGACACAATCTGGGTAGGACACCAATTACACCTAAGAGACGTACACCAGCTGGTCAGGGCAGCCTGTCCAGCGGATAAGTGGAGGCAGGTAGTAGGTGGACCCGCTGCCCCTATAGCACAGGATTATAGTGGGGGACGGTGGACACATGTAACCCCCCTAACAGCAGAAATTGATACCCAACAGGCACCCTTCTTACAGTTTAAAGAAGAAATTCAGAGGGTCTTAGGGAATGCTCCCACTAACTGGAGCAGAATTACCACCACAAAGCAGCTAAAAGGAGAAGGAGCCTCTGAGTACGGGGAACGATTGTTCCGAATATACCAAGAGTGCTCAGGACAAGGGAATCCAGGGCGAGGAGATCGAGCGTTCATCCAAGCTTTTAAGGATGGACTCTCTAATGCCCACCAGATCATCCTAAAAATGGGAGTGATTATGTCCCAAAATTACGATGAGCTGGTGGAGTGGGCTAGCGGCGTCCCAGGGGAAGAGAAACCCCAGGCAAGAGCAAGGTTAGAAAGAGTAGCAGCCTACAGTAACGGGAGTGGAATAAACCTAAATTGATTTGCCACAATTGTGGACGACAGGGGGACTTTGTGAGGGATTGCGGGACTCCACGGAGAAAGAACAAAACTGGGAACAGTGGTAAGCATTGCAGCCACTGTAATAGACACGGACATACGGAAGCAGTATGTTGGAATAAGCATGGGAGACCCCCAGCCCAATCCATGTCCCCAGCTGAACCCCAGGAACAAAAGAACACCCAGGGTCAGCAGGATTGACGGTCTGCAGCCCCCGTTCACAAGGGTAAAAAGGAGGGAAGGATTTATGTATCAACACTGGTAGGGGGCAGACAATGCGAGATGCTAGTGGACACAGGGGCATCCATATCCGTTACCGACCTACCCTTGCCCACTACAAATAAAATGATTTATCTGACCGGGATAGGAGGGAACAAAACTCCCGCCTACCTGAAATAAATAATCTATATATCCCAATGAAGTTCTATGTGTGCAGAAATAACGAGGGAACCATAATGGGGAACAATTTAATGAAAGAATATGAGATCTTGGTAGACTGTGGGAAGGGAGAATTAATTTGGCCAAGACAGGACGGTCGAAAAACTAGAATAGGGAAACTCACAAGGCACCTCGAGACCATTAAGGTGGCCACAGTCACCACCAGAAAATGGGAGTTAGAGACAGGAGGGTTCGGAGCCATTTGTGCTTCCGTTCCCGGAGTATGGGCTGAAACAAAGTTAGATACCGGTTTAACCAAAACGGACCCAATAAAGGTACCGGGACCAGAGCATAAGCCACACCGGCAGTACCCAATCAAACCAGAAGCAGAGAAAGCTGTAATAGAAATTGTGAAAGGGTTAGTGGAAAAGGGGATCTTGAGAGAAGCCACAAGCACCACTAACTCCCCAACATGGCCAGTCAGTAAACCTGACGGGAGCTATTGGCTCATGATAGATTACACCGGACTTAATAAAGTCACGTCTAAGCTGCACCCCATTGTAGCAAGCCCTTCGACAATCCTGAATGGACTGTCACAGGAGCATAAAATATTTACAATACTGGACATAGCTACTGGATTCTGGTCCTTACCATTGGATCCTGAATCCCAAGACAAATTCGCATTTACAGTAGGGGACAAGCAGTACACCTGGACCCGTTTACCACAGGGATTCCACAACAGCCCCGCTATATTCCATCGAGTGATGAGTGACATCCTAAACAGAGTAGAACTGCCAGAGGGTAACACGACCTTACAATATGTAGACGACATCCTAATAGCTTCAGAGTCCAAGTCAGGACATCAAGAAGCCTTATACTTAGTACTGAACGAATTAAAAGCCGCAGGGTTAAAGGTCAGCCCCAAAAAGGCGCAGATCGGGAAATCACAGGTCCTATACCTAGGGCACCTTATATCCCAAGGACTTAAAGAAATGCCGGCGGACAGGAAAGAGGCAATGCAACAGATGCCGCGGCCGGTTAATATAAGAGGGGTTAGAAAGGTGCTAGGACTATTCAACTACAGTCGGAGTTTCATCCCAGGGTTCTCAAAACTCGCAGAACCCATACAGAGACTCGTTAAAGGGGGGAAGCCAGCTTTAGACCCCGTAGAGTGGGGACCCGAGCAAGAAGAAGCTTACACTAAATTAAAAACAGAACTAATATCAGCCCCCGGACTAGGCTTACCCGATCTTAACAAAGACTTCCACATTTATTGTAATAATGAGGAAGGGTTCTATTCGCAATAGTAACACAGGACCATGGCGACAGAAAGAGACCCATAGGATATTATTCCACCGCAGAGGGGCCGGTAGTTACCGGACTGCCAAGGTGCATAGCCGCCTTGGATTGCGCCGCCTGGGCGATAAAGGTTAGCGAGC
Source organism: Mustelus asterias (assembly GCF_964213995.1). Classification (NCBI taxonomy): domain Eukaryota; kingdom Metazoa; phylum Chordata; class Chondrichthyes; order Carcharhiniformes; family Triakidae; genus Mustelus; species Mustelus asterias. Next base: position 160,423,094 of record NC_135801.1, on the reverse strand, counting down.
CAGTAATCATGACAGGGAATATAATCCTCCACACCAAACACACCTTGGTGGAAATGCTGAACACAGGAAAACTAAAGTCAGTCTCCAACATGAGAAGGGCTAAATGGGAAGCTGTTCTCCTACCTCCCAGCAAGTCCGTAACAATAATAAGGGATACGGGAAATAACCCAGCAGAAGGAATCTTAGGTGAAGGAGAACCCCACAATTGTGGGGATGTGGATGTGGGAGAAGGGGAAGGAAGGATAAAGGACATGCCCCTGGTAACAGCGGAAGAGACCCTCTTTGTGGATGGGTCACGCAAATATGTGGAGGGATCACCCCGAACAGGATGGGCAGTAGTAAATGATAAACTAGAAACAGTGAGGTCAGGAAGAATTGACGGAAGCTTGTCCGCACAAGTGGCAGAACTGGTGGCACTCACCCAGGCACTTGAGTTGTCCGAGGGTAAAGCGGTAAACATTTATTCAGACAGCCGCTATGCCTTCGGGGCCATACATGATTATATGACAGCTTGGGGAAGGAGGGGGTTCATAACCACAGGGGGAACCCCTGTCAAGCACCAGCAGAGAATTGAGGCATTATTGAGAGCTAGCGAGAGACCTAGAGAAGCCGCAGTAATAAAAATTAAAGCGCACCAGAAAGAGCCCGGAAGAGATAGCCCAGACTGGTTCAAATTCAAAGGGAACCAAGCCGCAGATAGGGCAGCACAGTTAGCCCTAGAGCAGGAAATGATTGATGAATTGCCAATAGCAGCAATAGAACCAACAGAAGCCGAAGTAGACATTCAGGGTTTGCATGAGGATACCCCAAAGGAAGAAAAGGAGAAGTGGGAAGCTCAGGGAGCAGTTAAGGGGACCGATAACATTTGGAGACGAGAAGATAAGGTAATAGCACCAGAGTGCATACAAAACACCCTATTGGGATTACATCATGGACTCTCACATGTGGGTAGAGAGGCCATGATAACTAATATCGGAAAGGAGTGGTGGTGGAAGGGAATGGGTAAGGATATTGCCCGACACTGTCACCGATGCGTGACGTGCACGCAACACAACCCTGGTAGACCCATAAAAATTAAAATGGGACACCAGCCGAGACCCAAGGGACCCTGGGAACATCTACAACTAGATTTTACAGGACCACTGCCACAGTCCCATGGCAAAACTTACTGTCTGGTCATCATAGACCAGTTCACCAGGTGGGTGGAAGCATTCCCAACTTCAAACTGCACTGCTACCACAGTGGCCAGGATATTGGCAGAGGAGGTAATCCCAAGATGGGGGGTACCCCTACAAATTGATTCGGACCAGGGAACGCACTTCACCGGAAAGGTGATAAAAACAGTATGCCAATTAATGGGGATAAAACAAAAATTTCACATCCCCTACCACCCGCAGAGCTCTGGAATGGTGGAGCGTATGAACAGAACACTAAAAAATGCACTTGCTAAGGCCATGCAGACATCAGGAAGAAGGTGGACAGAGGTATTGCCCACCATACTAATGAAATTAAGAGCTACCACAAACCGGACAACCGGATTAACCCCTTATGAACTAATGACAGGACGGGCGATGCAGTTACCAGAAAGCATCATAACAGGTGGGACCGATGTCGGTCCACTAAAAGATAAAATCAAAAGATACGTTCTGGACCTAAGCACCCAGCTAAAAGGGATGCGCAAATTGGTAAGAGATAATCAGGAAATAAAAGACGCAGAGAGAGAGCTGGAAATGCTCCCTGACGTCCCAACAGTGGGAAGTCGCGTCCTAGTGAAAACACTACCCGACAAACCAGGGTTTGCACCAAAGTGGAATGGGCCATATGAAATCATAATTAGTGGGGACACCTGTGCCTGTATAGACATAAGAGGGAAAGGTGTCTGGAAGCACTGGACGCAACTGAAATTACACAAAGGAGATAAGTAGCTAAATTGATGAACTAACAGAACTGCTTTCCTCAACACAGGCAAAGACTCCAAGCAAGAGCCGGCGTGCGCGGGTTAATAAATGAAATAACTGTAAAAAATTGAATTGGAGTGTTAAGTTTTATAACTGTTGCGAATATGTATGTAATCGCGTATGTAATTGTATTATTTGGCGTTGTGGCAACTGTAAATCTGACTGGGCTAGAAGATAACTTGTTTTACAAAGCTCACATACATTTACAAGGGAATCGGACTGTATGTTACCCGTTAACCCAATCTGTAGAAGCCCTACTTGTAGCCACCCCTGGGTGGACCCCTCATGACTTATATACTGAAGATACATCAGAGACCCCCTGTAAGGGACAAATTGGCAAATATAAAAGAGGTTTACAGGGGAGATGTGTGGGACTTGTAAACCCCACAAATCCTACATGCGAGGGGTCCCAAAAGGAGGGAGGAAAAGCTTGCCCAGATACTGCAAGCTATCCGCTTTGTTTCACGGGACAGGGATGGGGATGTGCCTATGCCTTAGTCCCCAAGAATGATTCTTGTGTACAGACACAATGTGTCCGTCAACATTGTCGGATTAACAAGGGACAGATTACTTGTATTTGTGACGAATGGAAATGTTTAAATATAACCGTGGGAAGACAGCTTATTTGCGGGCAATGTAATGGAACTCACGTAAGCTCAGCCAAATGGACATACCCCTTTGATACTTACCAGGTGGTGGGATCAAACGGGAAGCCAAATAAACTGAACAATTGGCAGTATGAGCAAACTCACAATCGGGACACTAAATGTTACCGGGCTAAAAAGGGGTATGTATTCCTCTTCAATGGTACCTACATGACAAAAACACCAAACCTCCCAAACCGTTTTGCGGTAGGAACAATCGGGCCATGCCCTCAGAAGGGGTACATTCGGAGGAGAATAGTAACCCGGGCTATTAGCAGGGAATTCTGCGCTGACTGGGAAGCCCCGGGTACACTGGGATCCTCACTGGGGTATGGGTTCCTCGGAGCTTTATCTCTAGGGGGGTCAGCCGGGGTAATTGGAGCAAAGAATAGAAACCATATTGTTTGTGGACTAACAATCCTGGGAAACAGCACTTCAAAAGCATTGGAGGCTGTTAACCAAGAAATGGCTGAACTAAGATTGTATGCTCAGCAGACACGATACGCAGTAGACTACCAGTTAGCACAACAAGGGGGAGTATGTGCAATCATAGGCAACAAATGCATAACCCATGTCACAGATGAGTCTTACAATATTACACAGGTCATCAATGACATCAGGACGCAACTTGATAACTTTAGACAGGGACCCAGGAGAGGAAGTAGTTGACTGGCATGGCTGGTGGGAGAATCCTGGGAATCGTACCTGTTACATGGATTGGTCATACTCATTGTCATTATAATTGTCTGTTGTCTGACTATGGGATGTCTTAAAGTCTGTTTTAAAATAATGTTGACAAGAATTGTGCCAGGAGCCAGTGTGTACATCGAAGAAGAGCCCCTAATGAAGATCCCCGAAGACGTCAGAAGAAATGAAGATACTGGAAGAAATAAAGACATCAAAAGAAGCAAAGAAGGAGAGAAGAACGAAGACCTGTATATGTGAATGTATGATTGTTGGTCTGGGGATTTTTCAAGCTATAATCCGACCAAAAGGAGGGACTGTAAGGGGAAAAATACAAGGGAGCACACTTTAAAATGGCTGCCTGGCACATAAAGGGTTAACTGGGAAAAAGCCAGAAAAGCAGACACAGGCTCCCGCTGTTCAGAAATCACTTTAAATCAAAACCTAACAGACAAGCCATTTCCAAATCACAGACAGTGACACATAGCAAACAAACACCTCAGGAAGCCAAGCCAAGGGTCAAGACATCTTTTAAGATAAGGAAAATCCGAAACAAAGAGCTTAGGTTAACCTGAGGGAAGCGGGAAAATATGAATGCGAGGAAACCAATTAACACCTGAATGAGCCGAAACTAGCCATTGATAGATACAGACATGAGGAAATGTACCCATTCATAAAATGTTAAATGTCGATATCTGTTTGTACTTGCTTAAACGATGTGATAACGTTCGAATCACCGGTTTACCCATTGTGTAAACGGTATAAAAATGAACCGCTCCTGACATTCGAGTGAGAAAAGGTGTTCTACGAACATGTGCCTTATTTCCCGGAGCTCCGTTTAATAAATCGTATTTTCTGAATCTCGAAGTCTGACCACTGGTGGATTTTTCCCACAACATTAGTTTGACATAGACTACTTATTTCACATATGATCCTGCTATTAGCAGAGCCTCAATGTGTTCATGCATTACATGGAGATGCCGGCATTGGACTGGGGTAAGCACAGTATGAAGTCTCACAACACCAGGTTAAAGTCCAACAGGTTTATTTGGGAGCACAAGCCACAAGCTTTCGGAGCGCTGCCCCTTAATCAGGTGAGTGGGAGTTCTGTTCACAAACAGGGCATATAAAGACACAAACTCAATTTACAAAATAATGGCTGGAATGCGAGTCTTTACAGGTAATCAAGTCTTAAAGGTACAGACAATGTGAGTGGAGAGAGGGTTAAGCACAGGTTAAAGAGATGTGTATTGTCTCCAGACAGGACAGTTAGTGAGATTTTGCAAGCCCGGGCAAGTCATGGGGGTTACAGATAGTGTGACATGAACCCAAGATCCCGGTTGAGGTCGTCCTCATGTGTGCGGAACTTGGCTATCAGTCTCTGCTCAGCGACTCTGCGTTATCGTGTGTCCTGAAGGCCGCCTTGGAGAACGCTTATCCGAAGATCAGAGGCCAAATGCCCATGACCACTGAAGTGTTCCTCAACAGGAAGAAAACATTCTTGCCTGGTGATTGGCGAGAGTGTTCATTCATCCATTGTCGTAGCGTCTGCATGGTTTCCCCAATGTACCATGCCTCTGGGCATACTTTCCTGCAGCCCATCAGGTAGACAACGTTGGCCGAGTTGCAAGAGTATGTACCGTGTACCTGGTGGATGGTGTTCTCACGTGAGATGATGGCATCTGTGTCGATGATCCGGCACGTCTTGCAGAGGTTGCTGTGGCAGGGTTGTGTGGTGTCGTGGTCACTGTTCTCCTGAAGGCTGGGTAGTTTGCTGGTGACAATGGTCTGTTTGAGGTTGTGCGGTTGTTTGAAGGCAAGAAGTGGGGGTATGGGGATGGCCTTGGCGAAATGTTCGTCTTCATCAATGACATGTTGAAGGCGCCGGAGCAGATGTCGTAGCTTCTCCGCTCCGGGGAAGTACTGGACAACGAAGGGTACTCTGTCTGCCATGTCCCGTGTTTGTCTTCTGAGGAGGTCAGTGCGGTTTTTCGCTGTGGCGCATCAAAACTGTCGATCGATGAGTCGAGCACCATATCCTGTTCTTATGAGGGCATCTTTCAACGTCTGGAGGTGTCTGTTGCGATCCTCCTCATCTGAGCAGATCCTGTGAATACGGAGGGCGTGTTTCTTTAACGTGTTCAGGGTGGAAGCTGGAGAAGTGGAGCATCGTGAGGTTATCTGTGGGCTTGCAGTACAGTGGAGTGCTGAGGTGACTGTCCTTGATGGAGATGCGTGTGTCCAAGAATGCAACCGATTCCGGAGAGTAGTCCATGGTGAGTCTGATGGTGGGATGGAACTTGTTGATGTCATCATATAGTTGTTTCAGTGATTGTTCACCATGAGTCCAAAGGAAGAAAATGTCATAGATGTATCTAGTGTATAGCATTGGTTGAAGGTCCTGTGCGGTGAAGAGGTCTTGTTCGAAACTGTGCATGAAGATGTTGGCATATTGAGGTGCAAATTTGGTCCCCATGGCTGTTCCGTGTGTCTGGATGAAGAGCTGGTTGTTGGAGGTGAAGACATTGTGGTCCAGGATGAAGCGGATGAGTTGTAAAATTGCATCTGGAGATTGGCAGTTGTCAGCGTTGAGTACTGAGGCAGTTGCAACAATGCCATCGTCGTGGGGGATGCTGGTGTAGAGTGCCGAGACATCCATTGTGACCAGGAGTGCTCCTGGTTCAACTGTTCCATGTGTGCTGAGTTTCTGTAGGAAGTCCGTAGTGTTGCGACAAAAGCTGGGGGTTCTTTGTACAAAGGGTTTTAGGATGCCCTTGACGTAGCTGGAGAGGTTCTCGCACAGGGTTCCATTGCCCGATATTTCATGCATTACAGCAGGCCTACTGGCAATAATGAGATTGTTGAAGTTTTTATGAATGTATATCACCATCGTTTTATATCTGTCTGTAGAATAGTTAGTCCTTTACAGCAGCAGTGTTTTATGGGCTCACACAGACCATATGATGGGGTGGAGTGATCCACATCCACCGAGGAATGTACCCCACTGGATGTCAGCATTGTCAACCAAAGCCAGAGCTTCAGTCTCAATTTACCAGGATTGTCTAGAACAGATTTCAAACCTGGCAATTTCTGACTCACCGGCATGAATGCTGCCACTAAAGGCCCTATTTTACCATTTTGATTCTAAGTGCTGGGCGGACTTGAAACTGGGAGTGTTTCAGATCCGACTTTTAGACCCGTTCTGAGGTGCTCCACACGCAATCTGCGTGCAAGAATATCAGCGAGTCCAAATCGCGCAAGCCTGTGGGCGGGGTTTAACGCGCCCGAAATCCTGCAACTCCGATCGACGCCTCCAACTGTGCTTGCGCAGAAAAAAAAATGATAGAATGCTGCCACATCCCTCCCGGGCAGGATAATGCCTCTCCCTGGCCCCCCTCAGACATCGCCCCACCCCCCACAACATTACTGACCCCCTCATCCTTCCACACCCCCACCACCCAGACCAATCGCAGGCCGCTCCCCCCTTCCCCCCCACTGATCTCAGGCAGAGTGGCAGTGGACCCACCTCCCCTCCCCACTGATCTCTAGCAGAGAGCTGTCGGACCCACCTTCCCCCCTCCACCCCGACCGATCTCAAGCAGAGAGCGGTTGGACGCTCAGCACTTACCTCCTCACTATCTGGAGTGCCCGAATCGGACTTATATGGAGCATGTATGTTTCGCGCTGATTCTGCATGCAAATGCATTTAAATGGCCGTTGCGCCCGTTTCGGTCGCGATCCCGATCATGGCCATATTTGGGCCTTCGTAAAGGAGGAACCAGCGCGGAGGCAGGCGCGGATCGCTCTACTCGCCTCACACCCAACTTTACCAAGTTTTCGTGCCCAAAAGTGGGCGCAAAGCGATGGTAAAATCAGGCCCTAAGTCTCCAAATAAACATTATGACTGAGTGCCATTCTCCTGCCTTTTCCCCATACCCCTGCATATTGTTTCTATGCAAATAACCATCTAATGCCCTGTTGAATGCTTCAATTGAACCTGCCTTCACCACATTTCCAGGCAGTGTATTCCAGACTCAAACCACTCGTCGTGTGAAAAAATTTTTCTTATCACATTTGCTTCTTTTGCAAATCAGTTTAAATCTGTGCCCTCTTGTTCTTGATCCTTTTACGAGCAGGAACAGTTTCTCCCTCCCTACTCTCTCTCGAGCTCCTCATGATTTTGAACATCGCTATCAAATCTCCTCTTTGCCTTCTTCTCTCCAAGGACAAAAGTGCCAACCTCTCCAATCTAACCTCATAACTGACATTCCTCATCCCTGGAACCATTCTTGTAAAACCTCTTCTGCACTGTCTCCAATGCATTCCTATCCTTCCTAAAGCCTGGTGCCCAGAACTGTATACCATGCTCCGGTATCTTGTATAAGTTTGGCATAACCTCCTTTCTCTTGTACTCTATGCCCCTATTAATAAAGCCCAGGATACTGTATGCTTTATTAACTGCTCTCTCTCCACCTATCCTGCTACTTTCAGTTATTTATGAATATATACACCCAGGTTCCTCAGCTCCTACACCCACTTAAGAATTGGACCCCTTATTTTATATTGTCTGTGCATTGCTTCTCCTACTAAAATGCATCATCATAGAAATCATAGAAATCATAGAAACCCTACAGTGCAGAAAGAAGCCATTCGGCCCATCGAGTCTGCACAATCCCACTCAGGCCCTACCCCCATATCCCTACATATTTTACCCGCTAATCCCTCTAACCTACGCATCTCAGGACACTAAGGGGCAATTTTAGCATGGCCAATCAACCTAACCCGCACATCTTTGGACTGTAGGAGGAAACCGGAGCACCCGGAGGAAACCCACGCAGACACGAGGAGAATGTGCAAACTCCACACAGACAGTGACCCGAGCCAGGAATTGAACCCAGGTCCCTGGAGCTGTGAAGCAGCAGTGCTAACCACTGTGCTACCGTGCCGCCCCTCACCTCACACTTCACCTCACCTCACCGCATCACCTCACACTTCTCCGCATTGAACTTTACCTGCCACTTACATGTCCATTCCATTGACTTGTCTATGTCCTTGAAGTTCTGCATTATCCTCCTCACAGTTTACAATGCTTTCAAGTTTCATATCATCTGCAAATGTTGCACACCAAGATCTAGATTATTAATATATTTCATGAAAAGCGAGGGTCCCAATACCAATCCCTGGGAACTTCCAGTAGCCTGAAAGATATCCATTAATCATTATTCTGTTTCCTATTACTATGCCAATTTTGTAACCATGTTGCTATTGTCTCTTTTATTCCATGAGCTATAAATTTTCTCACACATGGAAACAATATTTAAACTTTGAAGTGTTTTGTGTGACCTTGAGGGGGTATAAATAAGCACACTGGTCCCACAGTCTCACTCACATAATGTGAATGAATTCCAGACATTAGGATATTGAAGGAAGTGAGAGTGGGAATTTTAAGGACACTGGCCATGATCTTTGAGTCTTGCCGAGACTCAGGGGAGGTGCCAGAGGACCGGAGAACATTGCGCTTATGTTCAAAAAAGGTTGTAAGGATAATCTTGGCAATTACAGACCAGTC